>NW_017306907.1:466545-532391 GCF_000935625.1 Nanorana parkeri | reverse complement strand
AAAGGGTGAAGAGTTTGGAGAAGGCAGGAGAAGTGAACAATCTAGGCCAAAATAGCTGAACTGGAAAGTGAGCTGAATTGGAGAATGTTTCCAAATCAGCTATGTTGGTCTAGATTGTTCACTTCTCCTGCCTTCTCCAAACTCTTCACCCTTTTGTGAATAGACCCCTATATCTTATTTGTGTATCACTCTGTCTTAGATCCTCAAATCATCTCTGAATTGGTGCTGACACTGTCTTTCCTTCTGGAGGGTGGCTACTTTTTTCCCCATGGTCCCTGTGTGTGTTGTAAAGTAGTCACCGCTCCAAGATCACTCCTGTGATGGACTACAATCTCATGTTTAGTTTACTAATCTGTATTGAGATTGTAGTCCATCATAGGAGTGAGCTTGGAGCGGTGACTACTTTACAACACACACAGGGACCATGGGGAACAAAAGTAGCCACCCTCCAGAAGGAAGGACAGTGTCAACACCAATTCAGAGATGATTTGAGGACCTTCAACTGATACACAAATAAGATACATTTTTGTTAATAGTTAGGGTACTTGAATGCATTTTTAAGATTTAACTACTGAGTTTAGTGTCACTTTAACCACCTCCTGTCCGCCGATCGTTGAAAGACGGCCAGACGGGAGTCTCCTGGATGCGGATGGGCGTCTTTAGACGTCCTTCGTGCCCGCGCCCGCTCGAGCGTGCCCCCTGGCGTGCACGAGCAGGAAAGCACCTGGATTTTAAACGGCCAGCGATGGCCGTTTACATATAAGCGGTCCGGCGTCTGTGCAGACGCCCAATCACTTGTATGATGGAAGTGAAGGTGCGCCCCCCTCCTTACCTCTGGTCGTCGCTGTCCCCGCCGCCTCGATCCCGGGCGTCCATCCATCCCGGGCGATGTGGCTCTGTGCACTGAGAACGGAGGGAGTCAGGACCAGATCTCCCTCCGCTCTCCTCCCAGTCTCTGAATGCAGGAAGTGTTGTATATTACATCACTTACGCATTCCTCTGTCACTCTCCGGTACAAAAACTGGAGAGAAGCTGATGAAGCAGATCTGTGCTTCATCAGCTTCTCTGGGGGTCCCTAGGTAACATTAGGGGTCTTAGAGACCCCTGATGTCTCCATAAAGGGGACCTGTAACTGTAATTTGTTATTACATAGGGTACTTATTAGCACCCTATGTGATAACAATAAAGTTAAGTGTAAAAAAAGTTTAAAAAAAACAATTCTCACAAAATAAATAAAAATGTACACACACAAAACAAAAAACACCACATTTTTTTTAAAGTCCCCTCACCTCCATATAGATGCGCAAAAATGCGTTAAATGCGCCTAGGCGCGAAAACGACGATTACGCCCATTACGCCACACATGTTACATATCACTGCGAACGTCGCAGTGAGAGCAATAATTTTAGGGCCATCAGTCACTGATAACACTAAACTGATGGGCGGTAAAATCTTTTAAAGCGTCGCCTATGACCAATTTTGGCTATGTTGTTTTTTTGCGATTTCGCGGGCACGCGCAAATTTAAGGCTTGACATGTTTGGTGTCTATTTACCCAACGTGATCCGCCTTTTATATTTTACCAAAAAATTTGGTAAATATAAATGTTTCCTAAAATAATAAAGGGAAAACCATTTTTTTAAAAAAATATTCGGTACTTTTTTGTTATACAGGTATTCCTCACTTAACGACCGAGTTACGTTCCTACGACCAGGTCGTTAAACGAATTGGTCGTTAAGTGAGGAACTCTATACAGTACTGTACTGCATTAGTACAGTACTGTATAGCGTTGCAGATGTACAGTACCGAACAGTGTACTGTACATCGGGCAATGAAAATACTCACCGGGACCCGCAGTGAAGATCGGAGGACGTCACTTCCCCCGGCAACACGTCGCACTGACTCTGACGCGCGAGGTCGGAGGTCGCTCGGAGGTCGGTCGTAAGTGCGAGTGGTCGCAAAACAGGTAAGTCGTTAAGCGAGGAGCATCTGTATAGTAAAATTAAAAACCCCAATGGTGATTAAATACCACCAAAAAAAAGCTCTATGTGTCCCCATAAAATGATATAAAATTCATTTCAGTACAGCTTTGCATGACGGAATAAACGTCAGCCAAAGTACTGCAGCGCTGAATGCTGAAAAATGGCCGGGACAGGAAGGGGGTGTAAATACCCCGGTCAGCAAGTGGTTAAGAAACTTATGCCAAACATGATGAAAAAAAGGTTTAGCATCTGCATGCGCTTCAATATTTTTGGGTGGGTTACAGCTGCCACAGATGATATTTTTTCAGGTGTGAAGTCTAATCATACTGAATTGTCCTGGAGCACTTACATGATACAACTGCGTTCTCCTGGCCCTTTAAGCCAGAAAACTCACCTTCATTTTTCTCTGTTCCTCTGGAGGGAATTTAGACTGCGATAGATTTGCAGTTATTTCTAAGTTATTGTCAAAGGGGACACTTGACAGATAAGCTCCATTCAGTAATGTGATGGTAGGTAGCAGATGTCAGAATATTTCTAGACAGCAGAAAGAGGATTTCCTGAAAGTGTGCAATCTTTTTAGAGACATCCTATAAGGAATTATTTATCAAAGCAGATGCATCTATAAAGACAATGTAAGGCCAATGTTTCTTCAATCAGTATCCCTGTGCCTATATTTTCCCTGGCTATATATATGTAATCAGGAAAACAGGCAAAACAAAATGTAGCATATCTTTTAAGGCACATAGTAAAAAACCTAAAAAAAAATTTGAGTAATGATATGGAGAACAGATGCGTTTAGAATTTGAGTATGAATTGTGTTTATAAACAGACTTGCAAGAGAACCAGGAACAATGGTATACAGTATGCCATAGATTTTCAAGGATGCTTAACTCAAGTGTCTAAAGGTTTCCATTTTTGTTTCTTTACCATATATTGTCCTTCCACCGCAGGAATTAGCAATGGATGGGGGTGATTGCAGAGAATCTAAACAAATTGTGTCACTACATTACATTCAGCCCCAAATTCATCACTCTTGTTTGGTAGTTCATAAATTATAAGCTGAGCTCCCAATGTTTACATAAAACATCTTTACAATGTTTATTTATTACAAATTTAGCCTTTGCAGTGGTGGTTGTAGCCCCACTACAAGGGGTCATTTTTTACATGACCTGCTTTCATTTAATGTGACATATAAATTCTTATTTTCTTATTTTAAAAAATATAAAAAAAACCTAACAAAATGTTTTTTTCCCACAGTTTTGGCAATAATAACGTGTACATAATTAGAGTAGCTAACAGAAAGTAATTCATAATAAATTATTTAATTTGTCCTGATTTATAGGGTATATCATAAGTCTAGGATTTCAGTTTATTTTGGAAGTTATAAGTCAAAATATATAAGGATTGAAATACAATTTTAGTGTGGAACAATTTTAGAATGTGGTCTGTTTGTCTCCTAACATTAATAGCCCTCTCGGCACTATATTTTTAAAATAATGTTTTATCAAACATATTTTTTTAAAACTTTTTTCACTTTTTACTTTTTTTAAAATGTTAAAAACTTTAAAAAAAAACAGTTTTTAAAACTTTTTTTTAAGTAGGGGGCACTAATTGGTTAATTTTATTTATTTACAGGGGCTTTTACTTTTGATATTGAGTATTTTGAGGAGATACTGTATTCTCCTCAGAGATACTTTGTATCACTTTTGTAATACACTGATCCGCCTTGCAGCTCTACAACACAGTGACCTGCAAGCCAGCTCAGTGGCCGTCAAAGCTCTGTGATCACAGCCATTACCTATCGCATTGATCACAGTGCCTGGACCCCTAATTTGCTGTTGAGGGTCTGCCTCGGACACCGAGGGACCCAGCAACAGTATTAACTCAATGAGCGCCGGTCCCTTTACGGACCAGCGTTCATTTTACCGTATGACAGGATTACTCAGTCTCAGTCTTTAAAGAACTGAAAGACTGTGACAGCATAACTCCGTCATCGGTCGGGAAGGGGTTACATTCTGACCAGTACTATGTATTCTGGTGTATAAACAGTAGTACTGTGACAATGTATTGTGTTGTGTGTCAGCTGAAAACCTTTATTGTACTCCAGGCTTTGCTCATGCACATAAAGTTTATACTATAATCTACAATACCATGCAAAATTATTTGTTGGTCCTCATTTATAGCTCTATAAGATGGGCATTTTCTCAGTTCCATATGCATGTTTGCACTTTTTCAACCTCAATAGTAACATCATACTTCCCAGCTTTCTGAGATGAGAAAGAGGGACACCTTTTAGCACAATGTATTTAGGCAATGGACATACAGCTGCCATTCCCTAAGTTATGTGAACCATTAATAATGAACATTGATTGCTTAAACCCTAAATATTTTTCCCCCTACCATTACTTTTCCTTTAAATTAGCTTTTTGAAATTGTAATCGAGATAATTAAGTGATATTATAAAGGTTTTAGTGCAGAATACCACTTTTGGTAGGTAAATAGAACCTTTTCATAGATATCTGTACATCAGACCAAAAAGGGGGACAACTGCATAAGGAAGAGGAACAGAGGGATCTGGTTCTAACACGGGAACAGTCCCTCCAAAAGCGGGACAGTTGGGAGATATGGGGAACATTTTTTTACAGGTTTTGCTTAAATTGAGTTTACATTATGGTGGCTTTTATTTCTGTAGATAGACGCCTTATTGTGTTAGTCAGGTACACTCTTTGCAAATGTCAACTCTTACAGACTGACAGCACAGTTTACAGATCATGTAGCATAGTTCTGTAACTTAACTGAAGGTGTAAATTCCCATAAGACCCTCCTTTATGTTGCCTTTCCATAAATTGGGGAATATTCTGGACTTTCAATAATTAGGGTCCCTGCAACACACACACACACCTATAAATGAAATGGTGTGTTACACTGGAGGCTACTCTTCAATGCACACATTTAGGGTGTTATTGACACAGCGAGCCGAAGAATCAGCGGTAGCTCCAGCTGTTCCTTAGGCTAGCTTCGGTTGCGGGAGCCCTTCTGTTCAGTCGAACCGAAGGGCTGCTGTACAAGCTATTCACTAAAGCCCGTGCAGCTCCCGAAGGCGGCCGAGCAGCAACAGCCGAGCCAAAGGCATATGCTTCGGCTCGACTGAGCCGTAGTGACAGCTGAAGCGGGGCGAAAAACCCGCCGAATCTCTCGCAAATGACAGCTTGGCGGAGCCAGACGTGATCTCACGGCTGGCTCTACCCAGTTGTAATGACAGTTGTAATTTTCTTTTTTGTATCTTTATTTTTTTACATTTATTATTTATTTACATTTTTAAACATTTTGTTTCTACTGTCTTTTCAACTTTTTTCATTGATTTCCTTTTCTGCTCGGTACCATAGAGGTACCGAGTAGAATAGCCATTCACTCACTACCGTTCGGCCCCAGATGTTGGATCGGCTGAGTTGAAGTCCTTCGGGTCAGCCGAACATGCAGAGCACTGAAGTGCAGCCGAAGGTCGTCTGATTTCAGACGATGTACGGCTGAAATCAGCTGTGCAAGCTTGAAGTGAATAACCTTCACTTCGGGTGGGTTATTCACTCGGCTGCCTTCAGATGACCAGCAAAACGTCTTCAAGAAAAATACAACAAGTCCAGTTGCCTTGATTTTTTTTTTTTTACACATACAAGTTTAAAATGGCATTCCTGCCATCATCAGCTGCACTGTGTCACAGTTTGTCACGATTTTTTGACTTGCAGTATTGGCCATTTCATTTAGTGCATGCATTTAATTGTATGCTGCCGCAAACTGTTAGGGGCCCCTGCCAGATAGTCCTATTTTCTGCTTTAAGCTATAGCAGTTAGACCTGCCTTCCATTACTGTGGCCACCCAAAATTCCTAAATATTTTATTTATAAAACATTAACTTTTTTAACAGTTGATGTGGCATATTGTGGGCTTTGCTGATTGGGAAGCCCACCGGTCGAATTTTAGATGAGTCAGCAGGAGTTGGCTGGAATTCGACTAGTGTATGCAGGGGTGTTCCTAGACTTTTTGCCACCTGAGCAAGGGGGCAAAAAGGTTGCTGGTGGTGAACATTAAGGGGGGTGGGTGGTCTATGGTGTTGGTTGTTGGCGCTGGTGGTAGACAATACTGGGGGGGGGTGGATGGGTGAAGGGGAGTGCTGGTGGTACACCCTACCATGTGGGGGGGGGAAGGTGCTGGTGGTGCACGGTACCTCTGGCTCCAGCTCTGTCCAGTGCCCCGCCCAGCTCACTGACATGAGATGTTGCCAGGAGATAGGCAGGGCTTCGGCCAGAGCATCCCAGGTTGCTAAGCACTCTAGGCAACCTGGGACACTCTGTCCGGAAAGGGGGCATCAGGCACACCTGCTGCACCCCCCCCACGTGACCCAATGAGGTGCCGCATGAGGCATCCGCCTGTAGCTGCCTTATTAAAGGGACAGTCCTGAGTGTATGGCCAACTTTCTATACAATTTAATTCAGATGCAATTTAACCATAATCAATGTCGTATAAAGTCAGTCACTTTGTTTTGGCAAACTACTTTTTAGGCAAGGCTTGAAGCTACTTTGCATACAATGTTGTGCTTTACAACTTCTCTTACCACCTTGTGTAAGCAAGGCTTCAGTAGACTCCAATGGAGATGGTGATTGAACCAGTGAGCACTGACCAGCATTTCCACAGGCTCAGATTCAGGGCAGTTGATAAATGTTTGAGCAGAATGTAGTTGGATTTCTTGAATAGGTTAAATGCAAAAATGTCTTGCTTAATTAGAATATACCTTTAAAACGTCTCATTAATAGTATTCTAATCCTCTGCTTTATCCTGCACTATTTAAAAAAAATGACATGATACTTCATATGTAGCCTGTTAGAACATCCTAACTAACATTATTTATGCCACGTTATTTTGTTTCAGAATTTAAATTCAAACTCACAGGCAAATATTTTATTTATCACAGATAACAAATAATTTATGCATTTTCTTTTTAATTGGAATATGCTACACAAATACAACCCCCTCCTAATTAAAATGAGATAGACATTGGTATTTAAATCTCAGCTGGTGGTTCGGCAATTCTTCAATGTTTCATGATTAGGAAAAACTGAAAAAGTAATTTTGATACATGAATCCATTTGTGGCTTCCTGTCTTAATACGTTAATATTATGTATTTGTTGTATTGCGGCAGCGTTTGTTTTAATTATTTGTGTAAATGTTTATTTCAGTAAGAATATAATTCCATTACCGGCCATAACAAGGGAAAATGTTTAGAAGGATTGTGACACGTTGTGAGTTTTTACTTGTGATTTGATCACAGTTCTAGGAGGGAATAGGGATTATACACAAGGGGAAGACAAAATAACACAACATGAAACAGTAGTTTAAAGGAGTTAAACCCTTCACTGCCAGGCCCTGCCTCCTATTTTTCACCTTAAGCCGAACCATTGTTTCAACTTTTATTATTTGCTGCTATTTTCACAGTTGTCATTTACACTTTGAAAGTTAGTAAAAGACACCCCTGAGCGATATATTTTCTGAAAGCACAGGACCTGTAGAATAAAAGACGGTGCTAATAATTTTCTACACCCCATGATAATTGCGTAAATGTTTATCAAATCCGAATTTTCAATTAAAATGCACTAAAATCAATATTAGCGCACACAAACACAACATAATTCCCAAAATTCTCACTACATCGAAGTGTTAAAACAGTATCGACTTAGTAAAAAACAAATATTTGTCATTTTTAAATTGCAAAATGGCGGTCCAATCAAAATTTATAGTAACTTGTGACAAAGTGGGGTTGATTTACTAAAGGCAAAAAGGCGGTTAACAATGCAAGGGACTTTGCACATTGCAGGGGATGTTTCCCTTAGCTTGGTGAATGTGGTAAAATTTTGCTTTGCAAAGAATACCCAGTCATCGCAAGTACGATCTGCCTGTCCAAGATAGGCAGATTGTACGTTATTTTAATTACCTTACAACCATCGCAAGACTAAAGTCTTGCGATGGTTGTAAGGTGTGTGCCCAGCCTTATTTTGCCCACCTACTGCTGTGGATCTCATAAACAGAAACCTGATTTTTAACTTCTTTTCCTCTGTAGCATAAACTGCGTTTTTCTAAAATGAGCTGATTGGTGATGTTTTCTGGGGGGATCACCTTTTTCAACAGACTGCATTTTGGTATTTCAGACCCCACCTCATCTGTGCTTGTGTTACATTACCTAACTGCCTATGGTAAGGCTAAAGCTAGCCATACACAGTTAGAATTTTGTTGATTTGATTTTATAATAGTTGATGGGGAAAAATTGACAATCATTTTTGATTATAGTGATTAGAAAAATCGAAGGACCAGGTTGGAGAACTTTTCTTGCTTCTTATCTGAACACATTAAATTCTGACTGCTAATGTGGTCATCAGTTGGGAAAAATTGTACTTATTGTAATGCCCATGTCCTAGAACATTTGTGGTCATGAACATTCGTTCGGTAAAAAATTACGTGTGGTATAGGAATGTATGAAAGAGCAATACAAACAAAGGTTTGTTTATAGAGTATGCAAAGTTAGATTCATAAGTAAATTCTATAATATACAATATCCATATTATAGCCACTGCAACCTCATGGCCTGATGAACATAAAACATATATAGAAATATACTGCTAAATATGCAATATACTATAAATCAACTTTACTTTGCATTATTCTTTCATTGATTTCATCAGCAATAAAAGAAACATGTTTATCATGTCTGCAATTCCATTCAAGTAGCTGATCTGGATACAATTTTTTAAGGGCTTTTGAGCTAAATTAGTTGACTCGATGATGGTATGGTTGAATGCCCTGACTAATGATTTTTCAGAATTTCATATGAACATTTGAACGAAATTCTAACCATGTATGGCCAGATTAAGGCTTAAACTGCAAGGGATACCTTAAACCACTCAATTAAAGTCATCCACAGTTGATTGTGATTTGTCTCCTTTATTCAGTTCCCTAGTGGACCTCTAAAAGTTTGCATGTAGCCACAAAGTCATGAAGTGCAACTGTGCGTGATTATGTGTGATTAATTGAGGATGATTGCAACTACCTTGATCATCTAGCGATCACTAAAAGTGAATGATTGTGATTAATCAGGATAATCCACAATCAGATACAGGCAGTTTTTAATTATGCAGCTCAAGTGGATGGAAATAACTATTTAAGTTAAAGATAGAAGTCCTTATATTGATTCTTGTTCCAGGTCAGTGATTTAGAGCAGTGCAGGTCAGAATGACAGTCAGTCAAGTAGGATTTTTAGAAGTAGAGTTCAACAAAAGCCTTCATGTTTATCTTATCACAGGTTTATTTTAACATTTGAGTGACTGTTGTCAAAAATCTCATACAAATGTGCCTGGGTCCTTATTGCCCTACCAAGCCAGGAAGGGTAGGAGGCCATCCAGCTTTATAGGCTGAGGAGAAGCTGCACTAGTGAACCCAGGGCAATTCCACTTTTGTTTGCAATGCATTGCCACATCTGATCTTTTTAAGCACAACGTATGTCCTTTTATTGCATTCTAAACCATTTTTATATCTCTCTTTGCAGTTTGCTCTCAGTATTCAAGAGGAGTGTTTGCCATCTTTGGGCTGTATGACAAGAGATCGGTACACACCCTGACCTCATTCTGCAGTGCTTTGCACATTTCCCTCATCACCCCCAGTTTCCCAACAGAAGGTGAAAGTCAGTTCGTGTTGCAGCTGAGACCATCATTACGGGGAGCACTGCTAAGTCTACTAGATCATTATGGATGGAACCATTATGTATTTCTATATGACACAGACAGAGGTAAGTACTAGAACAATTTTCCTTCACATTGTTATGTACATGTGTCTTGTGAGTTGCCATTTTTCTTTGTTCAGTGTTGTTTTCTTTTCTCTTTTTAAAAAAAGTGGTGTGGTTGGGCAGTTTTTATTTTGTGATCTATTTTTAGGGGTTTAGGTAGATAAACAAAGTTCATAGGAAACATAGGGGTCTATTCACCAAGCTGAGCCGAGTGAAAGACTGACCTGAAGTGAAGTGGGCCGAACACTGTTCGGCTATTTACTTCAGGCTGGTATGGCTGATTTCAGCCGTATATCGGCTGAATTCAGCCATACATCGGGTGGCTTCACGTGGCTTCGGGTCGGCCGAACATGAACAGCATGTTTGGCCAACCCGAAGTGCAGGAGGAGTTCAACTCAGCCGATCCAACATCTGGATCGGCTAAGCCGAAATTCCGGCAGGCTACTCGCTGCTGTTCGGTCTATTCTTATAGATGCCGAACAGCAGTGAGTGAATAGCCGAATGCCGCTCAGCGGCATTCGGCTCGGCTGTTCTGCTCGGTCCCTCAGAGGGACCGAGCAGAACAGAAAAATAGTTTAAAAAGTCCCAAAAAGTAAATAGAAAACCATTATGCGGAGCTAGCAATGACAGCTAGCTCCGCCCCAATAGTTTTCTATTGGCCGGCGGTTCTGCTGCCGTCAAAAAAAAAAAAGTCTCCCGCTCCTGGCCGCCAGGAGAGAAACACTGATTTTTTTTTCTTTATTATGACACGGAGCCGTGTCAGAATAGAAAAAAATATGTTTTTTTGCCCGTAGAAATGCATTGCTAGATTCCTATTGGCTATTTCAATTTGCAATAGCCAATAGGAATCTAGCAATGCATTCCTATAGGTAAACATTTTTTTTTTCTATTCTGATCATGGCTGGCTCCGCCCAGCTGTCAGAAGCAGGCTGTCAGCCGGCCAATGGACGGCCGCTCGGCCAGCTTCTGCTTTCAGCGTGGCTCAGCCGAGCTGAGGCACATGCCTTCGGCTCGACTGAGCCGCTCGGCTAAGTTCGGGAGCTGTACGAAGGATCGGCCAAAGCTACGGCTAGATCCTTCGGCTGCTTCGTAAATAGACCCCATAGTGTGACTGGAGTAGTGTGGTAGTGTGTTTTGGCTCCAGTTAGGTTTTTGAAGGTCTCTGGGAAACTGTTTGGTAGATGTCCTGCTCTGAATGACTGTGAGAGCTATAATGGCTTGGAAGGAGACTCAACCCGGCACCACTTCAGTCTAAATGAATTACATGTTGGTGAAGTTCTTCTCAAGCTATATCTAAAGCCAAAACATTTTGGTAGTTTAGAATAGAGTAGCAAATGGTTAAAACCTTTTCAGGCTTTTTTTTACTCAGTGAAAACATGTTCCTGAGTGCAAATCTTCAGCCAGTAGAAAAAGTCATCATTTGAGTCTGATGGTTTGGGTCTAGGAGCTCACTACAAAACAAAACAGGGACAACCCCCAAGAAGTGGAGGTCAAACCAAATCAAGCAAATTGAAGTTTGGCTAAAGTGATCACCAAACAAAAGAAGAGTCCCATATTTTGTTTTATTTCTATAAGTGACAACAAGAAAACAAAAGACAATGCATCTCAGGGACCACAAATTCCCCTTAATTTGGGCTACAATCAATGTATCAAAGTGTATATTGGACTTAAAACACAGAGCTCCTGGGCATTCTGGTGTATGGCAGGAGAAGTTTAGAACAACAGTCAATGAGCAAGTGCACCAGCATCAGTGGTAAAATAATGGAGCCTATTCCCTAATATTATACCACTGATGTTAGAACAATTGTTCATTGACTGTTTTTCCAAACATCTTCTGCCAGTGACTGGTATGATCAGGAGCTCTGTGTTTTGAATGGCAGAAGATGTTTGCCTTAGCTTAGTGAATGAGGGGAAGCTCTGCTAACTTCCATCACCCAATCATGTGCAAGCAAAAATACAGTTGTTTTTTCTTTTTCTTTTCCTTGCACATGATTGGGTATTCTTTGCAATGGAAAATTGACCACATTCACCAAGCTAAGTGAAAATTCCCCTGTGAAGGGCAAATTCCCTTGCAAAGTGAACAGTTTATGAGCCTTTAGTAAATCAACATTATAGTCTTAAGCCCTAATGAAGGGCAATTTGTGTCCCCAAGAAACGTGTTGGCTGTCTCTGTTTTCTTGGCGCCACTCGTGGAAGAAAAAAATAAAACCTTTGAACTCTTTAGACATTTCTTTGATGCTCATTTCAACTAGATGTTAAATATATTTACTGTCTGTGTCCCATTTGAGAGCTTTTCCTTCACCTTCTGTATCAGAGACACAGCAGGAAGTAAGAGTAAATCTCTCTAAAGTGAAGGAAATCTTCTCTTTGCTACAGTTGCTAGATGAACAAGTGTCCTTATTGGAAGATTTTCTCTCCTGTTTCCTCCCTTCCTGTAGTGGTGACAACTCAACATTTTTGGATTTTCAGTCCAAGTGACATGATTCACTAGGATGATTAGAGAGGGTAAACCTCTGCAACAAAAACATAGACAGCAGTAACAATCTGACAGGGGTTTTAACCCTTCTAAAAGGGAAAATGGCTTTAGATATATGTTTAGAGGCCAGTGATCTATGTTCATTGATGTACAATCTAAATTATGTACAGATTCAAACTCAACTATTACAAAAAGCCTTGATGAATCAATCTGATCCAGGAACTTCTTAATATATTTTATATATGTTTTACCTATTTATACTATAGGAGTATAATTAATTTCTACTTTATTTATATTTAATAACATACATCCCAAATTTCTGTGCACAGATCCCCTTCTGATCGGAATGGATGTGACCGTTGGTGACATCCGTGTCTGTGCAGCTCTTTCCTCCATCTTCCAATGGAGAAAAAAACCTGACATTACCAGATCTATGGTAGAACACGGGCAGCCACATCTAAACAGGTGGGCATCCTTTTACATCCGGTTACCCCCAATCCAGCACAATGAGGTCCGGCGAAACAGATTTATGATCCATTTAATTTTCCCCAGACCTGGCTAGAGTCAGGTGTAACCTGATATAAATGGACGCTGTTTATATCTGGGTGCCCATTGGATGAGGTCTGCCTGAAAAACTGCCAGGTGGACCTTATCAGAAAGCCCATGTGAAAGGGGCCTAGAATATTTAGTAGCTAAATAGTACCTTTTCTATACATCAGACCAAAAAGAGGGATATCAGAGAAGGAAAGATGGACTGAGTGATTTGGTTCCAAAAGCGAGACAGTCCCTACAAATAAGTGACAGTTGGGAGCTCTGTAAAAAGCTTTCGAGGATTCCAAGCTGAAAAAAAACTAAATAGAGAAAAAAAAGTTTGTAATGAAAAAGTTAAATTGATAAATTCTATACAAAATGTAATATGTAAATCCAGCCAATGAATAAGGAGAGTTATGTTCGACCCATATGACCTTGTTCAGGACCTGTTGTTCCTTTAGCACCCTGTTCTTACACAGCATGATATGACTCTTCTTGCTACAAATCATTACAACAATAATACAACAAATGAATACAGGGGAGGCTGCAAAACTAAATCTGTAGCTTGGATTGTGTTCAGTTTTCCTTCAGGCCAGCACTGTTCACGAGAAGTACCTGCAAGCTACAAAGCTGCCAGTTATTCACAGCCATGCAGGAGTTAGAAACATTTGAAGCATCTGTCTTTGAAATCAGTAATTATAGGGGCACCTATACCAGAATGTTGTAATTCACCGAGCTAACGTTTATAGGAATATTGTCTCTCCAAAAGCAGACAGGATTACTGGAGGGAAAATTGGAAGACAGGCTTCAGAGGGAATGTTATGTTCCGTACCAGGTTGTCATAACCCGTGGGAAATAACCCGGTAATAATCCCACAAATTGCTCTGTTATAATATGATCCCTTTGATTTTGTAGAATCTATGTTCTGATTACGTTTAAGGCTTGCAGGTTCCTCTGGAGACACTTGATTTATATGTCAATAACACAACTACCATAGACATCTCATTTATTGGTACTATATATTTTATTGCCAACTTAAAATGGTTAATTCAGGGCTGGGGTTGTATACTGCTTTTGTTTTATAATCCAAATAAGAAATGAAAAAGTAAACGTGGCTCTTGTCAACACAGCTACAGTTCATATGCTGATATATGGGGGCTTTTTACCAACCAAAACAATTGCAGAGATAACAGAGGAGTGCATTTATAAATAGTTTGCAGAGCCATTCACTCTGATAAACTCTGTAAAGCTTTGTTCTGTGTGAATGGGGGCAAAAATGAACATTTTTAGTATATTTTCTTTTCAAGTTGAATGTAATATCGGGAAAATACAGCATTATGGCCGGTAGATGGAACCGAGGAGCATTGGAAAGAAGTATGTTCCTCAGTTCCGTCTAGTGACCGCAATGCAGTATTTTCCTAATATTACTTTCATCTGGAAAGAAAATATACAGTAAACTCTCAGTTACCCAGCACCCAAGGGGAATGATAGATGCCGGATAACTGTAGTTTCTATTTGCTTGAGAGTTATCATTAACTCTCAAACAACAACCCTAAAATTGGTGGAGAAAAGATTTAACCACAAAGGGCGTAGTAGCTTCTTTTCAGTCAGAGTGGTTACATTTTGGAACTCTTTGCCACAAGCAGTGGTATCAGCAGAGAGTATTGAATCATTCAAAAATCAATTAGATACCTTCATAAGAGACCGTAACATACAGGGGTACAGGTACTCTTAAAAACTAAGACCACACAGGGACTCATATACATACAGAAAATTCAAAAAAGGTCACAAGCACTCCAGCATGTAGAAAAGGCAATGTTTATTGACTTCACAAGTGTCACATCATCAGAGCGACGATACACACGCATGCACGTACTCACAAACACACACATACACACAAAGGTTGAACATGATGGACCTGTGTCTTTATTCAACCTCAAAAACTATATAACCCCTCCTTCCCTGCCCCATTTATCTGCTGGCTAGATTCTGCTATTGGCTATTTCGAATTGCCATAGCCATTAGCAGGCTGGCTATTGGACATGACCGCTGCCCGTTGTTTACATTCACCTGGCAGCTGAAAAATCTATCCATGGGCCGCAGCAAGATGTAAACAGAGAATTTCATTAGCAACTAAATACTTTTAGTTGCTAACAACATTTTTCAGTGTGCACATGTCTAACAAGCAACTGGCAAAACAATAATGACATTTGTCCTCGATTTAATTTTTTTCCCTGGTTGCTTGAATGCCGGATAATGGGGAGTTTACTGTATTAAGAACGGTCATTTTTGCCTCCAATTGCAAAGAAGGAATGTTCACATACAGGTCTATTCACAAAAGGGTGAAGAGCTTGGAGAAGGCAGGAGAAGGGAACAATCTAGGCCAAAATAGCCGATTTGGAAAAGTTCTCCAATTCAGATCACTTTCCAGTTCAGCTATGTTGTCCTAGATTGTTCCCTTCTCCTGCCTTCTCCAAACTCTTCACCCTTTTGTGAATAGACCCCATAGTTTTGCAGCATGAATTGTTTATAAATACACCCCATATTGTTATAATCTGTCACAACTGCCCCAACACCTTTAGAAGTGACTTTCAGAAGAGTATTGAAATGCACATTTACCTTCTAAATGGTTTGCATTTCTGTGCATTCAGTCCTAAGGTTTACACAGCCCTGTCGCACAGGCAGGAGAATGACACTACTTCTTCTTATAGAGTGGTGTCACCCTGCTCATAAAAGAGCAGCGGCAGATTGATATGGCCACCTCTTTGTTCTCTTCTCCTATCAGCTTACTTCTTGGTAGCACATGTGCATGCAGTGCAGCTGATTGGTTCCTAGTACTGGTCCTCCCTCAGCCAGTATGAGTGCTGCTCAACAGGGAATTACAAAAGGCTAATACCAAGGCAGATTTCAGTATTTACACTAGCTGCATGAATGAATATAAAGTATAACTAACTCCCCCCCAAACAAATATATATAATGCAGCTTATCAATCCTGCCAGTTTGGTGGCATCATTAGTTTTCATTTGCACAGAATGAACTGTGACAAAGATTTGCAGTGTGAATGGATCTGTGAATTGTTTATGAAAAAGACCCCCAAGTAGCTGCAGTAGCAAGAGATGTACAGTTTTACTAACATGTGACAAAGTTGCAAAACTGGGTTCAGGTGTTAAGGTTTATTTTACTTTCTGTCTGTCATTAAGGGCTTAAAAAACAACGTAAGAATGATTTCGGGAGGCAAGTTTGGCAGAAGGTTATTGTCAATGTAACTGACACATACTGATGCTGCTAAATATGGTCTGGGCATTAACGCATCAATGGACATTGAACATTAACCTACATGTTATAGAACGTAGATACAAGGTAAAGCTATTTTAACTTTAGCTCAGTTGCAGCACCTTCTGTACTTAGCTAGCTGTTTACCGGCTGACTTGTTGCTTTGAGTTGCTCTTTAACAAATTCACTTAAAGTATAGGTTGTTGTTTTTGCTGCTGTCTTGTAACATGTAAGCAGCAAATAAAAATGCTGCATTTTACATATTAAACAGCGATGTCATTCGTTTCTCCAGAAAGCATATGCTTCACTGTCATTTGTTGCATTCACATGTAAAATGGCTGCTTCATGCGGTATTTGTTACTGGACTCTAATCATTCGGATGAGATTTATTTGCCATGCAAAATTAATTGAAATTGAACGATGCAACAAATGTAATTAGAAATGGATGCATACTTTTTATTATATTGATCTTTATGTTGTTCTTGAAGGAATGCTAAAGACTGCAGACGTTACTGTGTGCTTATAGGCATTTGTATAAGCAATGTTAAAATTATTCATTGATATGGCATGAACATAATAGCAGACGTTATCTGAAAGTCATTTTGTCCATAAACAATATTTGATTTCTTTACAGTAACCAGTTTGTGGCCCTTTTATGACCTGAGAAATTCTATTGGTTAATGGTCCTTTCCATCATAAGGATGGACCAGTAGCGAGGTGGAGGGGATAGGTGGGGTACTGTTTTCAATCATGTGGATGGACCAGTAACAAGGTGGAGGGGATAGGAGGGGTAGTGCTCTGATCATAAGGATGGACCAGTAGAGAGGTGGAGGGGATAAGAGGGGTAGTGCTTTTCACTATAAGGATGGACGAGTAGTGAGGAGCAGGGGATAGAAGGAGTAGTGCTGTGCATCATAAGGATGGACCTGTAGTGAGAAGCAGGGGATAGGGGGAGTAGTGCTTTTCATCATAAGGATGAACCTGTAGTGAGGAGCAGGGGATAGGAGGGGTAGTGCTTTTTATTATAAGGATGGACCAATAGTAAGGTGCAGGGGATTGGAGGAGTACTGCTTTTCATCATAAAGATGGACCTGTAGTGATCACAGGGGATAAGAGGAGTAGTGTTTTCTATCATAAGGATGTATCAGCAAGGCGCAGGGGTATGTGGGGCTAAGTTTAGGAGCTTTGTTTTAGCTAAGAAACCTTGACTTATCCATCCAGGCTGATAAATCCTCCCCACCCACAAGGTCCTATCATGTGACAACCTTATTGCCATGGCAGTATAAGTTTAAATCACTCCCATCTGACTGGTCAGTAAATGTATCAAACATAGATATCTCCGGTGTGATACAGCATGTGTGCAGTTTAATATGTACATAAACTTTAAAATGTTATTTAGAGTTCACACAGTATATCTAACTGTATAATATTCTAATTGATATTTAGAGTATATAGCCCAAAACCAGACTAAGGGGCTCATTTATAATGGATAGTAGATATCGCTCTTCGCTTTGTTTCATGCACCAATACGGTACACACACCATGGCCCATGCAGGCCTTTTCTCTCATTGAAACATACTGGTTTGTACTGTGCTCCACCAATTCCACAGTCCCGGACGCAGAGTCCCAGAGCACTGAGTATCAGGGCACAGAGGAGTCCCGCAGAGCAGAGTCCCAGAGCACAGAGTCCCGGAGCGCAGAGTCCCGGAGCGCAGAATCCCGGAGCGCAGAGTCCCGAAGCACAAAGTCCTGGAGGTGGCAGAGCACATTTGCATAGTACTTGCTGTGTTTTATGACTGTGTGGTGTGGTGTGTTCATACCACTACTTTTTAAATAAGTTGGGGGGTGGGAGTACCTTGCCTTGGTGTGCCTGTGTGTTAGTTTAGACTCACATACAGCTTACTAGCAAACACAAGGGAGGCTTCATAGGACCCTGCAAGGGAAATGAGCCCCCCTTAAACAAGATATCAGGACCAGTGCTTAGGGGTCCAGCTGATTCTGCAGGAAGCTAAAACTTTTAAACATCAAGGAGCAGCCTCCATTGTAAGTGGTTTCATCAGCATTTGATGCATTTTGACCCTGCCCCATTCTATTCACAACTACAAACACAAGTCTGACTTTAACAAGCAGCAGTACCCCTCTGCCAGTCAGCTCTTCTCTTACAAGTACCCCTGGCTGAGACAATGTGTGCTCCAGAGGCCTAGAAGATATTATTCACCAAGCACCCCACTTAGTTTAAAATACTTCCCAGGTATTTTTCGATAGATTCCACTGAACATATAACACAACAGTGACTGAACCTTTGTGGTTGTCACCGGGGGACGGCCTCACCACATTCCAATTTTTCAGAACAAGTGATAAAATCCCTTTAAGGGATGGCAGTCAGTATGTATGAAACGGTTTTTGCATCATAATAAATCTTTATTAGCATCTGACATGACTGGCATTATATAAACCAAATAGCATGAAAGGATAATAGAGCTGATTAATGAATATTTTCTTAGAGTCTGCATTCACAGTGCTTAGAACACGAAAAATGGAGGCTATGCAGTCTCGGCAGCTCCCAGGTCTTTTGGGAACAAATCCGCAGACCGCGACGCACACCTCGGTAATACAATTCAGCACTTCTTTATCTAGAGTGATTTATGTGGAATAGTATTTTTCAAAAGGTTACGTGTCAGCTATATAGCAGATGGTCATATTTTTGTTCATCATTTAACATTGCTGAGCAGCAGCTGGACAAATGGGCAGCAATGC
Source organism: Nanorana parkeri (assembly GCF_000935625.1). Taxonomy (NCBI): domain Eukaryota; kingdom Metazoa; phylum Chordata; class Amphibia; order Anura; family Dicroglossidae; genus Nanorana; species Nanorana parkeri. The sequence goes on along the minus strand of NW_017306907.1, from coordinate 513,549 downwards.
TTTAAGGCATGCAGGCACCAAATCATTTATTTCATTATAGTACATAACTGAAGTACTTTAATAGCGCTGGCATGTTTATCTGTGGTAATTGGGCATTTTGTGCTTTCCATTTGGTTAACATTTACATATTGGGGGATAAATAATTTTGTGACCTTAAAAAAGAACTCCAGCCAAAAGCCACAAGATAAAACTGGATAGTTTATTCAACGATACAATAACATAACCTGCTTTTGATGCAATATTCAGCTTCAGTCCTGAGCTTTCCCCTGCAATGTTTTTATCTGCCCGTAGATGTCTTCATTCTGATGGCCAGCATCATTCAACCTACTTCCTTTGAGCCCAGGTCCTCCTGGCCCCATCCCAGCCTGTGATTGGACAGTAAAAGCGTAGCAACCGAGTGATGAGTTGATCCCTCTGTCACTCTGCTTTCTCTTCCTATAAGCATGTTCTGCTGACACAGTGACTTCCGGCATCTTGTAACCTCCAGCTAAGAATTATTTTTGGTTATTATGCCATCTCTGATTCCTACCAGTTGCAATACCTGAGCCCTGAAGAAGGGGGATTTTTTGGGGGGCACCTGAAATATGTTGGCTGTTTTGTTTTATCCTGTTGATATTAAAGGAATTTGGACTCTTGAACCTTTTTTTTTGGCACTCTCATTGGACTTTCTACTTAAGCATGTTTCTTGTTATATCTGTAAAAAATAAGTCAAGGCAACTGGACTTGCTGTATGTCGGTGAAACACAACAGCAGCTACACCAGCGCATGGCACAGCATAGAAGAGCCAAACCCTCTGGTCAGGATTCAGCAGTGTAACTGCATCTAAAGGAGAAAGGTCACTCCTTTGAAGACAGTCAAGTACGCATCCTAGACAGGGAGGAGGACTGGTTAAAAGAGGTGTGAAAGATGCCATTTATGTAAAAATGGAGAAGCCGAGCTTGAATAGAGGTGGGGGGTGAGACATCTATTGTCTGCCACATACGATGCTGTTTAACACCTCTCTCTGGTGGGCTAATAACACCTCCTAGACTCCAATTATGCAAATGGCATCAACACCTTGTTGCAATTAACAGATTATGTGGATTGGAGCAAAATTCACGATATTTATTCCCAGAGAATTTTTGTACAAGTCATTCTGAATTGAGAAAGCTGGTCGGATGTCCAGTGAAACGTCTTCAAGAAAAATACAGAAAGTCCAGTTGCCTGGAAAGACATCAGAACCTGTATCTCTCCCATGACAAGTGCACTTTAAAGAGAACTCGTCACAAACCTAGATAATTTAAACCAGTGGTTCTCAACCTGTGTAACCTCGGGACCCACAATTATGCTTGGTCATTAAGTCGCGACCCAAGTCGCACTGCAAAGAAACCAAGTAATTGCGGTACCGCGCATTCCGGTGCGGGCTATTAAACTGTAGGCGTGAGCTGTGTTTGGGGTGCCATTCAAATGAATGGCAACACAATGCACCTCCCACACCAGAACGCTTAGTAGATGTGATTGCATGGTACAGTGCGATAATCGCACAGGACTGTTCGATTGAACCACACACAACCACAGACACAATCTCACACGCTCACAAACATTCTCAACCACACATACTCACTCGTCCAAAAATTAAAAAAAAAACAGTCATTTTTTTTAAAATCTACCCAGTCTCCCTACCTTACGAAAACTGGAGTAGATCCCCAGCCTGGGGTCCAATTGTGGGCTGCTGTGCTGTGATGGCACTACATCCATATGTGCATTGCTTGTACAACTCCTTTGCATGCCCTGTAGAGGTGGCGGGAGCCAGAATGTGACGTCATTCTGGTCCATGCACCTCTACAGGACATGAGAGGGAGCTGTAAGCAATGCACGTATGGATGGAGCTCCCTTGTGACCATACCCCCAGCTCACCCCACCTCAAGCTGAGACTCGCCACCGGGCAGCATATTTTTAATGGCTGCTTGGCGCGAGAACTGACAGTGCTGCACTAGGGGGAGGCTGGGAAGCCTCTCACCTAGAAAAGTAGAAGGCATGTGGCAACCCACTGAACACAGGGTTACGAGCCACTTTTGGGTCATGACCCAGCAGTTGAGAACAAGGATTTAAACTAAGCATTTGATGGAAAAAAGCATGAGCAACTGCTACAGTATATGTATGTTAGTGTAGGATTAATAGTCAGGATCATGGTAGGACATGCTGGTAGGTTAATTGACCCCTGTCTAAATCGGACCTAGTATGTATGTTTGTGTATATACTGTATAGTATGATTGATTGTAAAATAAACTGGATTCGTTTTAAGAAATATATGACTAAATGTATTAGTATTTTTATAATATCTGCCTTGAGTTCAGCTTTACTAAACAAATTCTGACATTAGTGTTTGCTGTTTAGACAGAAGTATTTGACAGGAAGTGACTCACTTCCTCAGAGTGGGTTTCATTATTACGTAGATCTGAAAAATACTTGACTGATGGATTTATTAATTCTGTCCCCTTAGTGAAACTCCCAGTAAACACGCGGAATACGCAACATGGATTTTAAACGCCCACTGCTGCAATTTATTTTACATTATAAAGATTAATAGTTAAAATTCACAATAACCAGAATAAACATACCAGATAAATAATGACTGCTGGTTATGATAAAAAGGCTTTGGTGGCCATCAGCCAAGAGAAGGCTTTACTAAAATCCACCCATGTCCTCAGCCGCATTCCCACCGGCTTGAGGAAAGCTCTAGAATTGACTATTCTTTGACTTCTGAAGGGACTGATCCCCATCATTAACTGACACCAGTGGCGAGAGCACCATACCCTAAAGACCACTAACCTACCAAGCTGCCATGACAGACACATTTTACACTCCCTGTCCAAAAAATGTCACCACCTGGATTTAGCTAAAGAAATAGGTCAGAGCCATCATTAGATAATTGTTTGTGTCAAATTGTTTTTATTAAGTTTCATAAAAATATATACAAAAAAAATGGGCATATCCCCGGCCAGAAGGTTACAGTAACAAGTAGGCATTAGAGCCAAACTACCTTGAACAACAACAGCAAATTAAAAAAACAACGAGAACCCCCCAAAAAACAGGAACAGCAAGTCAGCCCGCCCCAATCCCCAAAATACACACCCCTGATGTACCTAGGAGGATGGGAAAGAGTATCTTAAATACAAATTATCAGAATAGAAGGTGCATGAGTCACCATGTCAGAGAAAGCATCTGCAAAAATGAAAAACAAAAAACAAAAGGTGATAGCCAGAGGGAAGGAGACAAATATAATGGCAACAATACTGGGTGCTTAAGATATTGGCAACAGAGTTGCCGGAAGGTGACAGGACAACCAAAGATCCCAGATATTATTGAATTTGTGGGCACAACCTCTAGATTCATAGGTAGCTTTATATAAGGGCAAGACTAAGTTGACTAGTGATTTACCAAAAGCTAAGGTAGGAGTAGCCGAGCACTTCTACTTGCGGACAATAGCTTTCATAGCATAGAATAGCAGGAGACTAAAAAGATCCTACCATTATGAGTCGGAGTCAGTGGTTCAACCAAGCCCAGGAGGCAGGTCTCCACCATAAGGGGAAGATCCACAGTAGTGAATGTAGAAATAAAATCGCAAAACTCCCGCCAGTATCCTTGTATGCTAGGGCACAACCACACCATGTGAATAAAGTCAGCCTCCACAGCTGAGCACCGCCGACAATTGGACAATTGGAGGGAACTTGTGGCTAGATCCTATGAACTCTAGTAGGAGACAAATAAACCCTGTGGAGCAGCTTGAATTGAATAGGTCTATCACTAGCGTAGACTAGATACGTTAGCGGATAATCCCATGCATCATCCCAATCCTCCGAATCAATATTCGGGGCATCTAGGAGCCATTTGGCATGACGAGTGTCCAAACCATTGTGGATAGTAAGTTGGAGGGCTTTGTAAATAGAGGACAAGGGCTTGCGCAGGTTCCCATCACGTAAGAAAGACTCCACTCCAGAAGGCACCAGAGCCGAAGGCGCAGGACCAAACTAAGTATGAAAATCGTGCCATAGCTTCAGGTACCGAAAAAAAAATGCATTGGGAAGTTGAAACTTACTTTTTAAGCTATCAAACATCAGGAGGCCATGTTCCCCCACTATATGACCAAAAGTTTTCACATCACGTGAGGCCCACAATACTGGGTCCGGAATAGTGTAAAAATGGTGTAAGGTAGGATTGCTTCAGAGAGGTACATGAGGAGAGTAGCTTGAGGAGGGGACCTCCAGTTTCCTATGCAAAACTGTCCAGGCCTTGATTGTAGCCAGCATGGTGGTCATAAGACAATAAGGTGCAGAACATCCTCGGTAAAGAAGACGTGCAAGAGCTTCATAGGAGCCCAAGCTAGCCACCTCCACAACCACAGCAGCATTTGATTTGTCCAGGATCAGCCAATTGTGAGAATGGCAAAGCAAGGCCGCTAAGAAGTCAAGGTAAAAGTCTGGACATGCCAGACCACCATGGTGCCAGGGTCGCTGCAGTATAGATAAACTAAATTTAGGCTTAGAAGGCCCCCCCCCCCAAAAAAAGAAGTTAATGAGCAGTCAAGCTGTTTAAAAAAACAGTGGAATCCAGACAGGACCATGTCTGAGAACATACAGCACGGCAGGCAACACTTTCATCTTGACTATATTTATCTTGCCAATAAGAGATAAGGGAAAGTGTTCCCACGCCTTAGGTTTGGTTCTGATACCAACCAGGAGCGGAGTCAAATTCAGGTCAAAATAACCTGTTACCTCTGTAGAAATCATCATTAGATAATTGGTCTAGGTTCAGCAATGTTCTATGCCCAAAAATGAGGTCATCTGCCTGCCTGAATATACTGAATGATCAGGTTTTTTCATGAATGGATTTTTTCTTACCTGAATGCACAGGCATGTTCCAAGATGACAATGCCAGGATTCATTGGGCTCAAATTGTGAAAGAGTGGTTCAGGGAGCATGAAACATAATTTGCACACATGGATTGGGCACCACGGAATCCAGACCTAAACCACATTGAGAATCTTTGGAATGTGCTGGAGAAGACTTTACACAGTGCTCCGACTCTCCAATCATCAATACAAGATCTTGGTGAAAAATGAATTCAACTCTGGATGGAAATAAATGTTGCAACATTACATAAGCTTATTGAAACGATGACACAGCAAATGCATGCCGTAATCAAAGCCAAAGGTGGTCCAACGAAACATTAGAGTGTGTGGCTTTTTTTTTTTTTTTTGGACAGGCAGTGTACATTTTAATCTGTTAACAGCAGTGAACAAGGGAGGGTGCTTTGGACAACCTTCTTCCTTCACCTAATTTCAAGAAAGAATTCCCAGCAGCCCCTCCCCTGCAGAAACTGATCCTGCAGCTTCTCATTACCACCTGATCCTTGACCTCCAATCAGGTAAAGCCTGCTGTTTAGCTCTAATCTTTTAACGCTTTCCTATCCCCCCCATCATGTAGCCCCTCCGTTTATTTTCTCCGGGTCTGTGCTCAAATGTAGCAGGGAAATTGCATCCCTTTAAACAAATAAAACATGGAAAATTGAACAAAAGCTGCATCGCATAGCAAAAGAAATGTGCAGTGACAGCGCAATCTTTCAGCACGTAGGGATAAAAATGTCAACATTTTATAACTGAAAGAAAACAATCTAGATATGCAAGGTCAATGCAAAGATCTTCCAGCTGAACTTTTCAACTGATCGGCCGTACCACTGACAATATGACGTTCAGGAAGATAAGAGATGCTAGTCAAGGTTTATCTTTTTGTCTTTATTTATTTCACTGCCAATGTGAACCTTATTTAAAAGGAATTTAAGTTCTTTTAAATGTTTTTAGATAAACATGAAAAAGAGATCAACTTGATGCAGATATACTTATTCATATTATCTAATGGTTTAAAATCCTTTTTGCTAATTGTTGTTTGTAATTATACATGTACATAGGAGTATTCATATTTACTCATTACATAAATATAAATATTAGGCTTTGCTTCCGTTTGCTACACAGCAGTTGTGATTTACTGCTCCTTCTCACAATGCAAATCTATCGATTGGCCAGTTCATTTAAAACAACACATTCCCTGTGTGGCTGATATACAATCTCATAAGTTGTTTAGAAGGGATTTAGAGTGATGGTGGTAGATAGTCTACAAATCCCCACATCCAATGAAGATCCTTTTGGAAGGACGTGACTGCACTCTGCTCTACGCTGTCCCGAACCGGCACCTCCATGCAGGTCCGGGTGCCCGCACCTGGACGCACAGTGTCTGCATCCAAGTGCAGGTACCCGGACTTGCACACATGTGCAGGTTCAGGACGGTATACAGGTGAAACTCGAATAATTAGAATATCGTGCAAAGTTCATTTATTTCACTAATACAACTTAAAAGGTGAAACTAATATATGAGATAGACTCATTACATGCAAAGCAAGATAGTTCAAGCCGTGATTTTTCATAATTGTGATGATTATGGCTTACAGCTCGTGAAAACCCCAAGAACCCCAAATCCACAACCTCAAAAAAGTAAATTATTACATGCAATCAATAAAACAAGGATTGTACATAGAACAATATCGGACCTCTGAAAAGTACAAGCATGCATATGTACTCAGTACTTGGTCTGGGCCCCTTTTGCAGCAATTACTGCAATTACTTTTGCACGATATTCTAATTATTCGAGTTTCACCTGTATATATATATATTTTCAGTGGTGGACACCGCACTCAGATAAGAGTAAAAGCTGCCTGGGTGCACTCAAGGCATGTCAAACGGTCCAGTGGAAGAGTCACTCATGGGTCTTGTAATGAAGCAATGATACATTTATTGCTCGACATTTATTGGTCGACGTTTCTTAAGAAAGACAAGTAGTGCCTTGTCATAAGTCAAACAAGAAATGTATCTATATTGCTTTATTAAACGTGAGTGCCTCTTCCACTGGACTCTTTATACATACAGTATATGTGTGTATATACAGCTACTCTATGAAATAATCTGTTTGCTTCTACATGCAAATTATGCTTTACTCATTTATACTGTTTAAGATGTTTTATATTTTTAGCTTTCAGTGAACCGTTAATAACTGTTCCATTTAGTCTGGTAGAAAGTATTCATGACTTTATTCTACCTCGGTATAATGAGACACAGTACAAAATGGCAAAGAAAAAAGCAATCATAGTGTAGTAATAAACGCTGATAAGGGTAACATAGGCGTGGAAGGGCAGAGGTCTTTATTTTCTGGGACTCTAATGGAAATACTTTAATAGCAGCTTTGAAATAGCCAACAAAGAAAATACCTGGTTGAATCTTGATGATGGCATTGACAGCGGTTGTGTGTTTTGGAGAAACTAATGTCAAAACACTGTCAAAAAATAGCAGAAAGGTCATTGAAACTCACAAAGCAGATATGACCTTTAAGTCTGGCAGATGTAGGTCATTAGAGACTATTGTATATCCTTATTTATTAGAGCAGATCTAGAAGATTGTGAACTTTTAAGGATAATAAGCCAATGTAAAGAGAAGATATACTATAAAAGGATATTATTTAGTTTGCACCCATTGAGCCATGCCTAGCTGAAACTGGGGCTGGGGGGTGGCGTATACTAAGTCTGCGCATAGACATTAGAGTGTAGCTTAACTATATTGTAGTCTTTTTAGGAGTCTAGGACCTTTCTATGATATCTGGCAGAGGTATCGGGATCATTGGACTGCCATAGAAATACCTGTCATTTGGCATTTAAAATACTGTTTGTGTATGTATTTCAACTGTGTATTTTGTTGCTTAAAGCTTGGAGGTTAGCTTTAAAATATCTTATATTGATCACCAAGGTGAAAATAATATATTATTTTGAAAAAACAACATCTTCTATAAGATAGTCCAGAGTCCTGATCGCCTGGTCATGTGATCAGAACAGTTATGTGCAACTACCACTAGGCGCCTCTTCATACCTGTCAGCAGCTTTTTGTTGTTTTTAAACGGATATTACAATAAAGCAAGGCTGGGCAAGTTAAAATGAAATTCACAAGCCAGCATGTCTTATCCAGGAGCCAGCTCCATTGACAACAACTAAAGAAAACCTTAACACTTAGTTGCAAGCTGTACTTTTTAAGGAGCATTGACTACCTGGCTCCTGGGATTTGTCCAACCCTACGTTAAAGTGAGTTGCATTAACTATACTGTAGTCTTTTTAGCAGTCTAGGACCTTTCTATGATATCTGGCAGAGGTACCGGGATCATTGGACTGCCTTGGAATTACCAGTCGTTTGTCCTTTAAAATACTTTTTATGTATAGATTTCAGCTGCATATTTTGTTGCTTGGAGATTAGGTTTGAAATATCTTATATTGATCACCAAGGTGAAAATAATATGTATTTTTTAAAAAGCAACATCAACTATAAGATAGTTTAGAGTCCTGATCGCCTGGTCATGTGATGTTAGCAATTCTTCTGCTCCCTAGACCTGGCTATACTAATGTGTCTGCCAGACTTTTAGAATTTTGTAGGAAATTGGAATCTGGAAATCATCTCTCTGTGTGCCGTCTAAGTGAATTCAAATGTGGTATCTCCAGAATATGCTACCACACAGAAAATGCAAGTAACGTGTGGGACACACAGAGACATGAGTACCTCTGGTGTTTAATGAATGTTACATGTGTATAGCCCTGTTCATGACTAAAAGAGGTGCAGTCTTTGAAAAGAAGGGAGATTGTTTCTACATTGAAAAATTCATGTACAAAACAATATTTGCTATAAGAATAATTGGCATTGACTAAGAGACATATATGTGTAACTGAATGAATAACAGGTGGTGTTGTGTTCAGTTGACTGGGGGAGGATCATGACTTTTAATCTAGAAATTAATAGGTATGATTGCAGAGGCTGCTGCATTCAAAATGTTTGAAGAAAAATAATTATTTAGTTTCTAAGCAACCTCACATTTGCAGAACCAAACATCAAGTTGGTTGCTTGGAGCTGAAGCTTCTGCAGAGATGGAATATATATTTAATTGGCATGCCACACATATTGATGCTAAAACAGTGCTTTATTTAGTATATCTTTATATAGTGTATGTGGTATATTTAATATAGTTTATTTAGTATATTTGTATATAGTAGATTTAGTATATTTTAAAGGAGAACTATGAGGTGAGTGCTTTTCACTCATCCTCATAGTTCTAGCCGACCTGTGACAATGAAACTGTCACAGGTCGGCTCAGTAGATCCGGAAGTGAGCGAACACATACCGTCGCTCGCTCACTTCTCGATCCTGTCACAGCAGAGAGCCGTGGCAGGGGAGGGGCTGGATTCCCCCCTCCCCACTCCGATCCTCCAGCGCTGACTGGCGGAACGGACGGAGGAGGGGGTGGGTACAGCTGGCTCTGCCTCTAGATAGGCAGAGCCAGCTGTCACTCACGCAGCTGGGCGGATCCAGACATAATTGTCAGGATCTGTTTCAGCTGCGGCGTCTCAGTATACCGTGAGCAGTAGCTCGCGATATGCTGAGCTTAGGGTGACGGGAGGACGCTAGTTTGTGTCCTCCCGTTACCCTTAGGAGAACTATGGGGAAAAGCCCTAACCCCATTGTTCTCCCTTAATATAGTTTACTTAGTATATTTTAATATAGTTTATTTAGTATATTTAGTATATTTTTATGAAAGTTTAGCTTCAAAGACAGAAACATCATATATTATTTTCCATGTACCTTACTATTGCTTTCTCTACATGCAGCAGTGCCGGTCCATTGTTGCCATTAAAGTGTATGGTAACTCAAAGCTGATCTTTCTTTTGGATAAGGCAAGGATGGATTAGAAACCCAGTCAAGCTAACTTCTATCCGGGGCTCCATTCACACCTAAGCAACACCTATTAAGCGCGTTTTATGCATGTCTTTTTTTAGCATCTTTGCGTGCGGTATATGTGTGTATGTTAAGTCGCACGTTTTTGTGAGCAGAATTAGAGAAATTCATGTGAATGGGCAAAACACGTGCAAAAATAATCGTAATGCACATTTTCTATTTAGTCTATTGACACAAAACACACTGAAATCTGCCCCAAAGTGGCTCATGTACTATTTTGTGCGAGAGACGTTTTTCTGCTTGCGACGAAACGCAGAGGTGTGAACAGGGGCCATAGAAAAAAATGGGATGCCTGGGGTTGAGCATTTTGTCACGCTGAATTAGCTGCGGCAATACGCGTAGGTGTGAACCAAGCCTTAGAGATATTTCTAGAATAGTGACAATGGTTTCATCATAAAGAAAGTGAAGGAACATTTGCAACAGCCCAAAGCTGACTTTACCTTATGTACTGGAAAAAGTGTTTTATTTTTGTCTGTGTTGGACAATTACCTGTATTTCCTGCTCTGGTGAAATTGTTGTTACTGGGACAGGAAGTGAGGAGAAATCTCTAACAGAAGACTAGAAACACAAAATATAAATTCACCCGTCATGCAACCTCGATAACTCTTAAAGGAGAACTATGAGGTGAGTGCTTTTCACTCACCTCATAGTTCTAGCCGACCTGTGACAATGAGACTGTCACAGGTCGTCTCAGTAGATCAGGAGGTGAGCAAACACATAGCGGCATCAGTCAAAGTACCGCAGCGCTGAATACTGAAAAATGGCCTGGATGGGAAGGGGGTTTAACACCGCGGACTTCAAGTGGTTAAGCGTTTCTGCCTTACTTGGCCTTAGTCGTAGCTGGCTATGACTTAGGTCAAATAAAGCAGAAACGCGTTAGCAGTTGTTCTTTGTACAGATGCATGTGAAATGAAATGTATTTCTTTTGTGGAAGAGCATTGTCTGCTGTTTTTGCAGTTTCTAAGATATCCTCTCTTTGACAGGTATAATACGTAAAACCCAGCTAGGGTTCTAAGCTCCCTCACTCTATGCAAAACAAAAAGAAAAAGAAAACGTTTCAGCTAGACCAGGGGTAGCCAAACTCCGGCCCTCCAGCTGTGGTGAAACTACAAATCCCATGATGCATCTCTCTCCGGGAGTCATGTCTGTGGCTGTCAGAATCTTGCAATCCCTCATGGGATTTGTAGGGCCACCACAGCTTGAGGGCCGGAGTTTGGCTACCTCTGAGCGAGACATACACTGCTGCAGCATATACAGGCTCTTGCCTCAAAAAATGGGGGCACGCTTTGGTGGACAGCATCAAAAAGCTATTAAAGGGTATAACTATTTTGATTATATTCTCCTCCTTTATTATAATCTGCACTAAAAATACATTTAAAAAAATCTCTTTTGTTCTGTAGCCCTCATTCACATCTCTACGATGAGGGAGCACATGCGATTCCACATACAACCCCACATCACATAAGACTGCATATTGCAATGTTAGGTGCACTACAGTGCCATAATTTAATAATGGTACCCCAGCACACTGGGTCATCACATGTGCGTTGCATCACACCACATCACCTATTACAATGCATTGTGGTGCAATGCAATTTAAAAAAAGGGTGTATGCCCTGAATGGGTGAGTTGACAGTGTCTCTTTAAACTGACACTGTAGACAAACTTTTTTTCTTTTCTCTTTTTGGCTACATATGAGGTGTTTGGGGTTAGAACTTCTTTTGTGTTTTGGGTGATGTCTCATTGTTACAGCAGTTTTACCAGGTAGAGGTTCTACCCCTTCCCAACTCTATCCAGAACTATGCACAATAATTAAAAAAAATGGCTGGAGTTTTACGTCCCCAGCCTGCTACTTGGTAACAGTTGATACTAACCGGTAACATAATTAGTATCAGATCCTGGCAGTGCCTGCTGCTGTTGGCCTGGAAAGCATAATAATAAAATAAAGGCCATTGGCTGCACTGAACTATCAATATGGTTACAATGATAGGATTATACACTGATCACCCATAACATTATGGCCACTGAAAGGTGAAGTAAATTGCAGTGCAGTGTGATGCTGTGGGCAATGTTCTGCTGGGAAACCATGGGTCCTGCCATTCGTGTGTTGTTGCTGGTCAAGTACACCCCTTCATGGGAACGGCGTTCCCTGGTGACAGTGGCCTCTCAACAGGATAGTGTTCCACACTGCAAAAATGATTCAAGAATGGTTTGAGGAACATAACAACGAGTTCCAAGTGTTGACTTGGACTCCAAATTCTCCAGATCTCAATCCATTCGACCATCAGAAGGATGTACTAGAAAAACAAGTCCGATCCATGGAGGATCAGCCTTGCTAGTTAGACTTAAAGGATCTGCTACTGACAGCTTAGTGCCGGGTACCACAGCATACCTTCAGAGGTCTAGTGAAGTCCACGACTCAACGAGTCAGGGCTGTTTTTGGAGCAAAATAAGAACCTACTCAATATTATGCGGGTGGTCATAATGTTATGGCTGATTAGTGTAGAAGAGAATGTGGGGCCTGCCATGATGGGCCAGAAGCTTTGTCCCTTTACAGGACATTTGACTGTTTTCTCTCCTCAAAAACTGAAGTGACACGTATGAAAACAGTCAGTATATGGCACTGAGATCAATGAAGCCATATACAGAGAACATATGCTTCTGAGCAGGAGGCCCCCTAGCAAAAACTAAAGTGTTCTGTTGGGCAGCAGTGGCATTACTATTATGTCCTCTTTGCTAGCTTGCCATCAATTAGCATTTTAAGTATTTTCTACCGCTCACAAATCACCCTCGGCAATGGTAAGAAACCCACACTAAACTACCCTAAATAATTGGTAGTGTTTTTTATCTAGTGGTACTCCATTGCTTAGATAGAACTCTCAGTGAATAATAGCAGTGTTATTTTTATCTTTTCAACAAAAGCTGAGATGATCATGTTCTGAATATACCTAACAAAGAATGTATGGTCTGATGGTAATAAATGGAGATTACTATTATACCGTGTGCTCAAGAGGCTGTTTATCACATTACTATGTTCCTGGCCTTTCAGCTGCCATTTAAAACTCAATGACCATCTGTATTGTAGTCATTGAGTGGTTATTCAGACTACTATATTTACCCCGTTATTAAAAGCTGATGTTTAATCTGTGCATATTTTAGTTCCTGGTTCCTAATTTTCCCTATCATTAACATACTAATGAACTTTTTAGATAAAACCATTTGCTTTTCATTACAATTCATTATTTTTGATGCAGTGATATCATCACTGTGCTTCTGTATGCAATGGAGGCAGATTATGAATGATGGGAGGGGCCAGTAGGGTTCTGTCATAGCTTCCTCAAAAAGCACACACCTCAGTACTCCTCTCAAGAGCCCTCATTACTGATGCAAGTAGTGGGCTGTTTTTTTGGGAGGAGCTATGCAAATATTAAAATGTCTTGATGGGTGGACGTTAGTCTGGAGGAGTGGGCATTCTTGGCAGACTGAATTTGCAAGCATAATGCCCAAGGTAACACCCACATTGTGATAAAGAGTCTCCATGATTGCAAAAACTGAAATGTAGTGAATGAAAGCGGTGGGACACTAAGGCTGGGAAGGAACAAGCTAGATGACGCTGGACATTTTCCAGCCAGGAAAAGAGTTGCTGCAGCTTCTTATGTACACTGTAAGAAGCTCACTGCGTGCAGTGAAATCAGAGTAAGCTATTTCAGTATAGGAGAGGAGCTGGTACAACTGTCCCAAGACTATAGGTAGGGCTGGATTTCAACTTTAAAAATAAAATGAAAGAACAAACAGCTAATACACTGTTGAAATACATGTATGTGTTCTGATTTACTTGTTAAAATAATTTTGAATTTGTGCAGCCACTTTTTTGATTCATGCAGCCCTGCCACGCTGCATAGTCAGAAGATTGACACCACTTTCTGTAATACAGTTAATGAATATAGTAGTGTCACCTCTCTGTAAGCCCAGTTTCCTGTATTTAACTGAGAGCACTGTACAATGTGATTCAAAAACGTATTGACTGACTCTGGTAGCCCCCCAGGATAACAGGGAGCTGATATAAAGAAAAATGAAGGAACTTACAGTAGCAGTTTTTCCAAATACTTTCAAAGTAGATAAAGCGCTCTAATCATTGTCATTTTTTGTATAAATATAATAAATATACCTCTCTGACAGCTCCTGTGTCTGCTGCAGTAAGCCCTTGTTCACACCTGACCGTTTTGTAGCGCGTTCTACGCTCGACGAACGCTCTACAAAACGGTCAAAAATATAAATTGCATTGTAGTCAATGGCCCCGTTCCCACCTTGCCGTATTTCCGCCCGTCCCTAACGCCCTACAAAACGGCCCACGCCTGAAAAGGTCCAGGTACTACTTTGGGCCGTTTTGTAGGGCGTTTTCCATTGGGATACAGCCAAGTAGCCGTCGGAATCGTGCGACGATCGCACGACTTTTTTACAGCGAATCGCGGTTAAAAAAACGCGCGCCGGTCGCGCGACAGACGCGCATATTACAATACGCCTAGGTGTGAATGGGGGCTTAGGGTAGGTTCACTGGCGGTCGTCTCTCCAAGGAAGCTTCATGGGCTTCAGGCCGCAATCTGTCTGGTGGTTAAATGGTTTTGAGTATAGCAGTAAATAGTCTGGTTAGCATTTGCCAATAAAAGCTGTTTACAAGCTCCTCCATTTTATTCAACAGTAGGTGTCTTTCTCTTTAATGCACTGCCTTTGAATGCATCTTTAAGATTTAATTCCTGAGTTCAGTGTTACTCTAAGATTATAAGAAATCAAAAAGTTGTTTTTATATTATATATTAGTTAAATGTAAAGGTAGCATTTTTTTAATCTGACACTGTATGGTACTTAGTTTAGCAGTTTTTCAAAACTATACATTTCCTTTAGTCTATTGTTGGAAATTTTGATATTCACATCACATACATCTCAATATACCATTTGCTCAGAAATTTAAAAGGGACTGCTACACTATTCACAAGTCAGACCGTTAATAAAAAGGAAAAGGGACAGTTAATATACCCTCAACCTCCTCTACTAATTCAGTGGTGGAAAGAAGGAAGTTGTCTATATATTGAGATGCTTCAGTATTAGAAATGCGTTTCACTTTTGACATCTGAGTTCTGCAGCTGTTGTGCTCGTTCTTTTGTGTGCCCACAGGTGCTGGCAAGAACACAAAAGCAAGTGGTTAAAAAGACAAAAGAGACTGGAACGAAGACCGCCAGAAGCTGCTGGCAGCTCCGAGCAATCACAGAAAGTTTAGGCTACGTAGAGTTGCCAAAGTGTGTTTTTATTTAGAAAACATTCACTTCTGTTGTGTAGACTCTTACGTAGATACAAAAAAAATGTTGGTTTTCTCAATAGATAGTGCTAAAAGACTAGCTGTTACAAGGAGAATGAAGGTTACACATAACATTCTCAAAGAATAATGGAAATGTGCCAACACAACATGAGTACACAAGCCTTAAAGTGACCTTTCAAGTGCTATGGTCTTCTACAGATCCTTCAGCTTCCTTCTTTTTCTTGTGTGTCAGATAATCTAGGTCCACCGCTGCTCACTACGGTTCCATCTGCCATCTCACAGGCACCCAACACACCCAGACTTGTGCCAAATGCTGTAGATCCTATTGCAGCTGTAGATAGAGAGAATGAAGAGTCCACCAAGGGATGACAGGACATGTGAGGCTACTCACTGTGAACCACTAGGGTAGTGACCTGGAGAACAGTGAGCTGTTAAAATAGGACAAATGGCTGCACATTAGGCTTCACATTTGGCATAAGTTTAAAGCCCTTTGCACCCCCTCCCCCAGCACAAAAAAAATGTATGCATACCTTTAATCCTTCAGTTTTCAGACTGTTTAAGTGACGCCATGGGCCCTCTTCCTCCTCCATTGGTGGCAGCCCTGAATGCTAAAGAGCTGCAGCATTGCTCTCCACAACTTTCTTCTGTGAGTTCAAGGTGACTTGATAGAGCGTCCCCAAAGGTACAGGTCCTTGGCACCCTTGGCTCACAAGAAGTAGGTTGAATGATACTGAGCATCATTAGCCTGTAAGATGCCAAGTGCTAGACTGCAGAGTGTTGAGTCTGCTGGGGACAGCACTTGAGATGAATATTATATATGCCCGGAAATCGAATTTGAAGAAATTGTAGAAAGCTGGAGCTGAGCTTCAAATATGCTTTTAGTCAGAGAACCACTTAGGTTAATTTAAAAAAAAAACATAGATGAGAACTGAATACATAAATCCTCAGACCCCCAATCCCCCCCTTACTGTTGATGTGGGTTTCTATGCTTTCCACATCACCATTGCTCTTTTACATTGCACCATTGTGCATTCTTGGGTCCTTACAGATGAGTTCCTTAGTTTATTAAATAAATAAAGTAAGGAATTCATCTGTAAGGACCCAAGAATTTACTTTATGACTTAAAGTGCACACTCATATCAGTGTGGCAGCAGCACAGCACAGCGAAATACTATAAGTCATATAATTGGAAATGTCGCTACAGAGGTGTCTTGTCATCTGCATAGTCATTCTAGCTGGTACGCAGCTGCAGAGATTAGTATTCTGCATCAAATAGCACGTCATTCTATTCACACTCGAGAATTCTTAATTCCTCCAAGAGGAAGTAACATACAACTGAGGATTCAGATCAAATAATGATCATGCCAGAAAGTAATCAGCTAAAACATTGAATTTACAGCTGTTCATCAAGACTCTACAATGCAGTCCACTTTATATTCACAGTCGTCAGTCTCCTCTGCTGTAGACAGGATCCTGCAGAATATTACCGGCAACCCGTAAGCGCCGATGACGGGTTTTAACCATATCATTAGGCTCTAAATAAGGATCTCTCTTTTTTTTTTTACAAAAATGCTAAATAATTGTTGAATCTGCCTAAAGACATATTCATTAAGTGGTGAAATCAATTTGCATATTGTGTTGTTTAGATGCAAGATTTCAAAATCTCTTGAAATTATTGAAACTTTCAGCTCTGCATCATTGGACTGTTTCAAAATCTGCCTTCAGCTTTCCATAAATCCTTGTCTTTATGAGGTTGGTTATGCTACCAGAAGTTTCAGCTAAATTAATTAGGTTTTGTACAACTGACAATTCTGATGACTGGATGTCTTAATGTTTCATCATGAGATCAACAGCCTTGTAAAAAATACTTTTAGTGCTTGAATATGTCTTTGCTCCCAAAGGTCCAGATAAAGTGATGTCATCGCTTAAATGTTTCAAGAGCATCTGAAATTAAGCAAGGGAACAGGACTGTGCTATTGTTTACAAGGTGGCTAGCACATGGCTAAGGTAGAAGAGATGTCCCCAATTCTCTTTATTGTGAAGACCGCTGAGACCACCAAAACCTCCTTCCCATTCCGCAAATAAAACAGTATACACTTCTAGTGGAATTAAATGGCCATAGCAACCTTTTAATATACATATTAAAATGAACAGAATTATAAACTCAACATCAAAAGACAAAACCAAATAAAGTTTCAGGTCTTTGAAGGCCAAAATATATCACCTTGGTGACGACCTCCAATTTGACCGTAGACACATCAATATCTAAATTTCCTGTTCACTACTATATATCAACATGAATTGAGAACACCATACAAAGACAGGTCCCCAAACATTAACCCGCCAGCACCTATATCTCTCCTCATCTGACAATCTCTGACTGATCCAGATAGACTCTCCTCAGGTCACCACAGAAGCTCTGCCTGAACTTTGAACCGCTGACCAATTAGGTAAATGACCCTGCCCTGTTGTCACAACCCTTAACACTTTTTATTCCTTGTTTCCCCACTTTACTTAGTCATGTAAGCCCTCCGCCTAGGTGGTTTCTCAATCATTGTGCTACACAAAAGGTAGAGAGAGCCAGGTTCTCTTCAATTATTTCAGCCTTACTGAATTTTTGGATTGTGATGTTCAAGTCAATCTTTATCCTTTCAATGCCTTCTTGAATTCCCTACTCTGATCACTTAAAGATGATAGGCAATCACAATATCCAACAGTTTGGCACAGGAGGCAGGAAGGAGCAGTCCACCTCTCATTAGAATGTTCCCTGGATTTCTAGGTTCCCAAGGTACTCAGGTTAGTTAATGCAGGCAATAAGGGTGTGTGTGTTTCATTAAAGCTAATATGCATAAATTACAAATGTAATCATCAATTCATGCTTAAATGTATTTTTAATTCAAGCAGTTTCAGTTTTTTAAATCTTAGCCTCTTGCACTCTTTGTACAAAAGAGCTCACAGAGGAGGAAAGAGAAGCAAGTAGCCAGTCAGTGTAAGATTTACAGGTTCACATTCTGTTCTGTGAAAATAGTGAGACGCCAGAGGGATTTACATATATCAGCCACCTTTCCTTTTAAGCTAGTTTGCACACCAGTACTTGGATGCCCCCAGGTTTAAAGGCACGGTGCTATAATCACAGAACTGGCTTGTTACTCAGCAACCACA
Organism: Nanorana parkeri; assembly: GCF_000935625.1. Lineage (NCBI taxonomy): Eukaryota > Metazoa > Chordata > Amphibia > Anura > Dicroglossidae > Nanorana > Nanorana parkeri. Next base: position 495,221 of record NW_017306907.1, on the reverse strand, counting down.
GAGAGTTAAAGAGTTCACATACTATGTCAGATGGCTTTAGGACGTGAAGTTGTTCAAGGTAGGTAAAAAAAATAAGACACTGTCTTATTTTCGGGGAAACACGGTATGCAGGAGTGACCAGGACCAGTGACTGGCTGGACGCCCATCTAGCAGGGGTCAGTGCAGACCACAGGCAATGACAGAGTCTGTTATTCAAGCATGATTCAGGGCAGGCGTCAAGCGGTTCAATCCGTATCCAGGCAAGGGTCAGGGCAGACAGCAATCAGTAGCGTAATCTGTTATCCAAGCAAAGGGTCAGTTGAAGAGGCAATCCAGAGACAAGCCAAGGCACAAGGTTCAGGAGCCAGTAAGCTAACACTATCATAAGCCCAGAGTACTGGGCTTGTGATGTTTTAATAAGCACCTGTCCAGTCACAGGGTGAGGGTGGAGACCCATAAGTGTACTGAATTGCAGCAGAGGAAGATCTGGTCCTCTCCTCTGCCATGTAGGACTGTGCTGTGTGGCAGAGCTATATAAACATAAATACAAATCCTTTACCAGTTTAAACAGCTCTCATATGTGCATTGTATAAGAAAGGAAAGATATCTCCCTTTTGAGTCACAGACAGCAATTAAAGTGTATGTAAAACAAAAACATGTATTGGGTTTTAGATAAAGTAGTAAAGGAGCAATACCCATATCAAGTTCTTTTTCACCAGGAAGGTGACCAGGCCGCATTGTTTGCAGTAGAAAAAAACAGGTCTCCAGCCTGACTGTGTTCTCTGGCAAGAGTATCCACATCTCAGGACTGTATGGATCCTTTGGCAGGTCAAACAGCTCCCATAAATGTATTTCATCTGTGTATTTCATGCACTTTTTACAGAGTTTTAAGAAGTTGATACAAAACTCTTAACTAGTTACATCTGGAGGTCTAAACAACCTTAACATTAGAATGATAAAGGGTTTTTGTTAATACTTGAGTTCAGTTCTCACATGTGGATCCTTTACATAGGCATTACTCCTCAATTGGGCAGATTCAGAAAAACCGTACATTGGTGTAGTTTGCAAATGTGGGAGCCATGGAGACCTTCGCTTGCTCAGGGTTGAGTACAGTCATTTTTCATTGTGAAATTGCACAATATCCCTTCAAACGTAGACCTACACAGTGCTTTCTCTCCTGAATCACACAGCATTCAGCTTGAACATTATGGGTTGTAACTGCAGACCGAGGAACTGAAAGAATCGGAACAAAGCATAAACGTTATTTATAGTTTCTCAGATTGAAGTTTTGCTCTTGCCAGGAAGCTCAGTCAGTTATCTGAAAGGAATATCAGGATGCTCAGCTCCATGCCTGAGGATTAAGTTATGAATCATACATCTTGTACACTCAATAACACATTTTATTCATTTGCTGAAGCCTTGGGAAAAAAAAAAAACAGGCAGATTTGGTAAACGCGATTTTCTTTCACGGAGTAGTAGATTTACTTTGTCAGTCTGATATAATGGTTGATGTCAAAGGAAGATGCATCTTATGAACTATCCTCTTTTTTAAGAAAGTGATTGTATGAACTCCCTTAGTGTTGTAGTTCAAGATGGGTTGCATTATTTAAGGGAATGTAAAGGGACAGGCATTAAATATAGTAGATTTGAAATGATGAAGGAAAGTTGCAGCAGACCTATCCTTCCACAAGGCTCTCCTTCTTTACTCTGCCCTGTGAAACTTTTAAAATTAAACAGAAATCTGAAATACTTTCCTAGGCTGCAGTAACTGTCACTCCAAAATCCAATTACTAACTGCTTATGCAATTAGACACATACGATTGCTCTTGAGGAGGGTTATTAGAGCTAGGTTTGGCTGATCCCCGTTTAAAGCTGACATGATTTGGAAGTGAAGAATTGTGATCTTATAGCAAAACATCTAGAAATGCTTATTATACCTAAGCAGTACCCTCAAAAATCCAACTTTTGTTTTGAATTCCTGCTGAAAAATAGCAGTGCACTTCCTGTGCCTTGAGCCTCATATTTCTATGTCTGCAGTGTGAGATCACCTACAGCAATACGGTCTCTGACTGCTAGTCTTAGGAGATATGGATTGAGATTTGGTGATGTCTCTACCGTGCTTCGTACTGCTCTCCTTGCTAGAGAGGAAGCTCCACCTGAGCACTTGCAGACATGCATCTCCCTGCTTCATTCATTCATTCTATGGATCTGTTCTTTCTGCACCTATCCTGCTGCTTCTTGGTCATTACCAAATCAACTCTGCTATCCCCCTTATTTAAACTGCCCATTCCTGCCCTAAAGCTTCTTAATAAGCTAATTTGCAGTAGTCTGCCTCAACTTGTACATCCTGTGTCTCAAGTCTTGCTCAATGCTGGCTAGCATTGCACAATGAGCCCTCATAGGATTCTAATGGGCTGTCGCCCGATACTGGTCACATAAAAAAATGAGAGCAGACTGCACTGGTTTGGCCAGCACTGAGAAAGATTTTGGCTGCAGGATGTTCATTTTGTTGGTATTTTGGGTGAAGTAGTTAATAGTTAAAACCTGCTATCAGGTTTTTTGTGCCATGTCCCACTGGAAAGATTTCACTTCCTGTCCTGCAGACACAAAACAAAGGGAACATAAATCTCTCCAAAGTAAGCAAATGCCCTTTTGATTGCAACTGAAACAAGTGTCCCCATTGAAACATTTTCTTTCTATTCCTTTTCTGTAGACCACTCAACCTATGGCATGTTCCCTAACTTTTAGTCTTAGTCCCAATGTCAGTGGTGATCAGGACAAATAGGGAGAATAGCAGGGGTTCTCATCCGTCACTACTCAATCCAAAGCCAAAAAAGTTTTGGCTTTAGATTCACTTTAACTTTATTTCAGAGCAGAAAAACAGAGTGACCCCCGAGCACTTAAATCTAACATGATGTATTTTGGATTCTCTTTTGGCTCAAAGTGTATCTAAACCCAAAGGCAAACATTTATTATATTGCAGCTTACCAGTCCTTAGCGGTGCCTGCATTGATGTTTCAGGTTTTTTCTCTTTATCTTTATGTGTAATTCTACCAGTAACACACTTCCTATCCTAGGGTGACAACACTCACTCACTGCCCCTTATCTATGTAGGAAGCCATGATTGTCACCCCAGGCTGGAATTCAAATATGTCTACCTTCACACTAATACATTGGGGATGTGGAGATGGGAAAGTGACAAGGACACTGCATTTCTGGCAAAATTTACAGGTATCTTCTATGGATGCACCATAATTTCGGGTTCCAAAAAGTTTCAGCCAAAAACGTTTGAAAATGTGGTGCATCTCAAGGTTCTCTCCTCCCTGCTGGGCACTGGCTGCAATCTTTGATCTGTGTCCCCTCCGATTCCCACTGATCTCAGCCACCTGTGTCCGCAGAAGCAGTGGGGATCCAAGGGGACACAGAGCCGATCCAGCTGCCAACACCCAGCGAGGAGGAGAGAAGCTATTAGGAGGCTGCACGGGACAGTGTCGGGGAAGGAAAGCTGTCAGGAGGCCGAGTGGGGAGGTGCAGGGAGGAAATCTCAGCTCCAGTGACAGGCAGGTCAGGATGAAGAGCAGAGCACAAACATTGAGGGATCAGTACTGATCACTCGGTGTTTGTAAATAACTGAGGGCATGGTGATAACTATGTTCCCAGTTATGATTGCTATACATCACTTCCTGTTCATTTACTATCTGCTCACTTTATGAATGAACAGGAAGCAGTTCAATACAGACGCTTGCTGTCCATTCATGACTGGGTTCATTGTAAATATTTACTATCTCCAGATTGTGAATGAACAGGAAGCTTCTCTACTGAGTGCTTTATGTTCTTTGAGTGCTAGGGCTGCAGAAAAATATTGGGTGTCCCTAATCTCTTTTTCTATTTTAAAAGGAAAATATCAGGGGTCTGTTTAGACCCCTGATACTTTCCCAAAGCCCCTAACAGTTAAGTTAAAAAAAACGTTTAAAAAACACGCTAAACATAGTTAAAAACGGTTTCGGGCCTGACAAATTTCGAAGTTTCTAAAAATTTAATTTTGGTACATCCCTAGTATTTTCTGTTGTTGCCTAAAAAAAGAAAACTGATGCAGCCACCACACTGGCAAGCTGCACTATGCTACATTTTTGCTCTTGGGTTTATTCATCCTTTAACCTCATCATTATTGCAGGTATTTATATAGTGCTGACAATTTACGCAGCACTTTACATAGTTGCACGTTCACATCAGTCCCTACCCTCAGGGAGCTTACAACCTAAGGTCCCTATCTCACATGCATACATAGAGGGCCAACTTAGAGAGTAGCCAATTAACCTAACAGCATGTCTTTGGAGTGTGGGAGGAAACCAGAGTACCTGGAGGGAACCCATGCAAGCACAGGGAGAACATGCAAACTCCTTGCGGATAGTGACCTGGCTGGGATTGGAACCAGGGACCCCCAGTGGTGCAAGGCAGAAGCGCTAACCACTATGCCACTGTGCTGCCCATACCATACCATATGTCTTCATTCAACATTTCCGTCATTTTAGAGGTACTCTTTACAGATCAGGTGAGTGGGATAATGGTTTGATTCTAACTTGGCATATTACTGCACGGTGTTTGTAGGCATTTCTTCCCTTGGAAATGGTGGTGGGCACTTGATTTATCTGAACCGCTTCTAAGTTTTCTATACTGACATGTCTGCTTTAAAACTCTATGTGAAGAAAGGAGGATGGTTGTGTATTGAACTAACAGCCAGCTTCATGTAAAAGCCAGCATCTTCTACTGAAACAGATTCATTTTGTGGCCAATTTTCTTAAAGATGCAGGATAGCACTTATGTACAGTCTTCTTGTATTTAGTTTAAAAAATGTTAGGATCACATAGATTTATGTTGATTGCATCAAAAATAAGATTTATTATAAATATCTGACTCTCTCGTCTTTGCGGAAGGTTTAGATTTTTCGAGTGGCTGGGACTTTTCAGCTGGAATGAATAACACTTCAGAAACACTTATAATCTGTGTCTGTTTTGCACTGGTTAGGTTATCATTGATGACGTCTTTCCAGCTATTGTTAGAATGGATTCTCTGGCTCTTTCAGAGCACCTACAATCTCTTCCTTTGTTATATGACATTGAACAGGTAATTTGGTACCAACATACAGTAATTAAATCGGAACACTGAAGGGTCTCATATGTCTAAAGTAGGTTATAAATAGGAGGGAAAATAGTGATGACTCATTTTGAATCTGAAGGATAACTCTCTGTGATGATTATGTCATAGTCCTCCTGGTCAGCGCTGGTGACATATGATAAGGCAAATAATGAAACTCTGGAATATAACCTGATCTACTAGCTTGTGACAAAAATGTCAGGCTAATTCATGTTTCCAGATTTAGTGGCTTGCTTACCAAGGTGTATGACAGCCAAATAACAAGCATGTGTGAAGCTTAGGTTTTACAGAATTAGGATGTAGTGTAGGCACCTACAATAAACACGCCACTGTATCGAAAGAAAACTAATAAATACCTAAAACTAAGTTTTATTTGTAGGTCACATGACCACAGTACCATTTTTGTTTCCCACCAAGCTATGGGTGGGATGCTAGCAATTTTGCTGCTTGCTTCAGATCCAATCAGAAGACCTTGGTGGCAGAATGACAATAGGATTCTGCAGAAATGCTGTGCATTGGCATGGTGTGCATGGTGTGCACATGATAACACTACCACAGCATAAGTAGCCTGTGGTTAGTGTTGTCACCCATGAGCAGAAAGAGGCAGATGTTGGCATGATCAGCCTGCATTTATTAAGACTTCAGATATAAAAAAGCATTGCAGACAGAAAGGGACATATTAAATGGCATTCATGATTTGGTTTGAATACACTAAAAAAATATAAACAACCTTTAAAATCGGAATTCAATGTTTTAGAAGTCACAATTTTCAATTTAAATGCCATAATTCTGAGATAAAGAATCAGCATTGTTAATTTTAAAGTCAGAATTCTGAAATTTTGAAAGTTAAAGTAAAAATTCTGAGTTTCAAGATCAGAATTCAGAAGTCGGAATTAAAGTCAGAATCCTGTGTTTAGACATTACAATTCTGCATTTAAAAGCCATCATTCTGAGATTGAAAATCAGAATTTGCAATTTTAAAGTCAGATTTCTAAGTTTCAGAGTCAGAGTTCTGAAATATAAAGTATAAATTCAGATTTTCAAAGTCAGAAGTCAGAATTCTGTGTACCAATTCTCCATTTAAAAGCCATCATTCTGAGATTAAGAAACATACTTTTTAATTTCAAAGTCAGAATCCCGAGATTAAAAATTAGAATTCTGAAAGTTAAACTAGAAATTCTGCGTTTCAAAGTAAAAATCCTGAAACTCAGAATTGTGACTTTTATCTCAAAATTCTGACCTTTAGGGGTTGATTTACTAACCTTTTAAACACACCACGAACGTGTATACACCTCTGTAGTGTGTTCCCTCCCAGCATGATCTATGGGAGGAATCGAAACACCTTTGTAGTGTGTACACACCCAGCAGGTGTGTTGTGCAAAGCCCTGCAATGAATTGCAAGGTAATGTGGTGTAAATTAGCTCTATGTTATGTTGCTTGCGTTGATGAATGCAGGAATGTAAATGCATGAGCTAACCATTTTTGTCTAAACTGTGAAGCAGCATTATATATGCATCATGTGCATGATTTTTCCATGTATGGCATTAGTGGAAATATGCTTTTAGAGACTTTTTGGTTGATAAATACCTTTTGCTGTGTGAAAATCACACACACCTGGTGCGTGCGTGTGTTTAGGTTAGTAAATCACCCCCTTAATCTCAGAATTATGACTTTGAAAGTTAGAACTTTATTTCATACATTTCTGTTAGGTTGGCCTCTGAACTCCTAGCTAACCTTATTCTTTGCCATGTTTTCACAATCATGTTTTGTTGCTGTAAAGATGTGGTAATTGGTATTTTGTGACATTTACCTATCTTTGCTGGTCTTTTATTGAGTATTGCTTTGCATGGGTTCCATTGTAGTGGTTGGTTTAGGAGTCTATGGAGCATTTTATAGATTCCCTTCACTGTTGACAACCAAATACGTAGAAAGGTACTCTAGTCTGCACAACCTCGCAATCATGTGCAGGAGTAGTCTAATAGGTATTAACTACTATTTACACTCTGTAAATGTTATTTTTTGGCATAAATATGTAATAAGCTTTATTTATGTTGTTAATCAAACAAAGCTCTCAGGAAATATAAGATGATTTAGGCGACATGGAGCCTGTGTTATTGTTACCTTCAGTCTTGAAGCTGAACTCTTCTTTTCCATACTTGCTGCTGAGGCATCTTTCAGAAGAAAGGGGATCTCAGATAAAGTGAGTGATAGCATGGAAGCCTGCATCCTTTTGTAATCTAGGAGATAAACCCCTTTAGGGTTTTACAGAAGAAAATGCCTTACATTGGGATAAGGATAAAATAAGTATGTGAACCTGTAACATTTTGTTCACATTTTGCTCTTGTATCGTACATTTAGGGAGACAGACTCTCGACATCAAACATTGTAAGCGATGACCCATAACTGTGCCTACACATGCTCCTAGAAATGTGGATTCCTCTGCAATGACATGAAAGGGAATTATTTAAAGAATATACCATTTCCAGGTTGATATTTTTATCTTGGCACTGCAGAGACCTTTCCTGCTAGTCTGTGAACTGTGGCACTGAAAGTTGTTATCCCTGAGGACACAGAATACGTTGCATGCCTACAGGGTGTCAGAACCAATTTATAATCAAGGAAGAAACCACATGTTTAAATTAGAGGCTAAAATGGCACAAAAAAATCCCACTGGCAGCTATTCTTTCTACTAGATATGTTTATAAGGCCCAGAAAAGATTAAATTTAGGATAATCTTCCCAGTTGAAGAACTGTAAAATGAAAAGAAGGCGCATGTATTCTGACTCCGATCGTTGTGATAGCGAAATATATCCCTTGCTGAGACCTCTATGCCTGGCCTGTATAAGCAGATATACTCACTGCGGACAATCCTCATCAGATAGCTGAACTCGTCAATGCTTTTACAGAGGAAATCAGCAAGTTTTAAAGGGATAAATTGTAGTAATATGCTCTATAAAAAATATAAATGCTGAACTAGTTGCACACTCACACCAAGCCTTCTCCACCTCTTCGATACCCTGCACCAAGCCTACTCCTTATTTCCAGTGTCCCATACCAAGCCTGCTCCTCGTCTCAAGCCCGCTCCTTGTCTCCACATTAAGTCTTCTGACTATCTCCGGCGACTCAGACAAAGCCTGCCCCTCATCTCCAGTGTCCCGAACAGAACCTGCAGTTATCTTTAGTACTCTACCCTGAGCATTCTCCTCATCTCCAGTTCCCCACACCAAGCCTGCTCTTCATCTCCAATACCGCATACCAATCCTGCTTCCCATCTCCAGTCCCCCAAAAAGCAAGTCTTCTGTGTATCTGTAGTGCCTCACACCAAGTTTGACATGTATCTCCAATAGGGATGCACCGATACTAGTATCCGTATCGGTGCCAATACTGAGTATTTTGGGCGATTACTTGCACTCGCCCAAATGCTCTGATGCCTAGCCTGATACCCAAACTTCCGGTATCAGGAAGCCGAGCAGAGAGTTATCAGATGCTGCCCGGCTTCCTTATTGGCCGGGAAGCCAGCTCCATGCTCCCTCGTCACTTGGTGATGAGGGAGCATAGAGCCGGCCAATCAGGAAGCCGTGCAGCGTGTCATGACTCGCTGCCCGTTTTCCTGATTGGTCAGGAAGATGGCCAATGAGGAAGCCGGACGGGGAGTTATTACCCACCCCCCGGCTTCCTGATTGGCCAGAAAGTCGGCTCCATGCTTCCTCGTCACCTGGTGACGAGAAAGCATGGAGGCGGCTAATCGGGAAGTTGGATGGCGAGTCATTACACGCCGCCTGGTTATCTGTGATGGGTCATCGCGCTTCGTCCTCCTTTTTGTTTCCTCTTTAGTACAAACTTCGGGAACACCCCGGTCCGCAGCACACCAGCACTGAAACCAATCCAACCCCCCGTAAGTGCGCTCATCAACTAGACCTGTCCTTCACAACTTTCTATCCATCCCTAGATCCACATCCTGCTTGATAGATTGACCTGATTAATTAGTCTCAGCTGTGCGTAGGCCCTTATTTACATGAGCTGACTAATGTTCAGAGCTCTCTCACTCTCTCTGTTGTGAGAGCCTGCTGTTGGGTGAAAAGGCTGAGTTATGATAGAACACTAAAAAGATACATGTGCTGCCTACTAGTTAACCAATTAGGGGACACCCTGTTAGTCAGGAACTGACCTGATTTTAGTTAGTTGCTCGGACATGCAGATATTTTGTTTGTTTTATACTGTGGACTTGATGTACAAAGCTCTCCTGCATTGAACTTGTGACAAACTGTTTGTTTGTTACTTTTGAATAAACATGCAGGACAAACCTGTTTGGACTGTTCCTAGATTTTCCTGTCTTGTACATGGTTTACTGCTGCCACTATCAGTTGAGCCTGTCCTCCTTACAATATATTTATCTATTTAAAATAAAGATAAAAAAATAAAATAAAGCGAGGTTCCCTAATAAGATTTTAAATCTATTTGCTGCCAAGGTAAAGTCAATGTGACTTAGAAAGATAAATATTTATGCAGGCTCTAGGCAAAGCATCTGTCTTCTTGATGCACTGCAGTGGGTTATACATTGTGCTCTACTGTACAGTGTGTTGGGGGCTATTCATAATGAATGGAAATGAAAAATGTGAAATCTGCACTTATGGAAAGGGTAAGTGTAGGAAGGAAGGGAAAAATGTGAAATCTGAACTAATGGAAGGGTTTAGGGGCGGGCCTATTCCATGTGATACCACGATCAGGAAGTACATGCTTGGCGGATGCTGGATTTGGTGCTGTGTTTGACCGGCCGGTTTTTGCTGTTTTAAACTGTGAGTTTTCTACGTTTTTTGCAGGGTTTTTTTCGTTGGTAGATCTCAATGAGCTCGTCATTTAAAAAGTAGATCTCCAGACGAAAAATATTGGGCGCCCCTGATCTACACTGTCTATTTTCCACAAACAGGGGGGTGAGTGCGCACCCAGAGGGGGATTCGTGGACACTTGCACAGCGGTGTTGAAATATTTCTGTCTGGGCTTCAATTTTTTCTACTTTGGATTCTCCACATTATCATCACAATTGAACTTTATTTTGATGAATTATCACTGATTAGTGTATAGGATTTGATTAAGTTGGCTGTTATATAGCTACATAGCGGATTTTATGAGGCACTTGTTTCCTTTTAATAATTAAGGATATTGCTATGTTAAGACACTAGGATCACTCAATATTGTTTGTATTTTTATTTGTTTAAACACAATTTTTTCACATTTTATATATCCCTGAAAAAGGGATTACACTTTACTCATTGTAGGGATTTTAGCACGTTAATAGATGTGTAACACATAAAACACCTACAGCGCTGCACACTCATTATTTCATATTCATAATGAATGGCACTGTACTGCACACAGAGCAGGAGCATTGACATGCATCTGCCCTGAAAGGTTTGTAATACAAAACACAGTGGTAAAAACGGGGGGTAAAAATACATACTTGAAGTGACACTAAACTCAGGAGTTAATTGTTGAAAAATGCATTCAAGTACCTTAACTATTAACAATAATGTATCTCATTTGTGTATCACTCGGCTGTAGATCCTCAAATCATTTCTGAATTGGTGCTGACACTGTCCTTCCTTCTGGAGGGTGACTACTTTTGTTCCCCATGGTCTCTGTGTCTGTTGTAAAGTAGTCACCGCTCCAAGCTCACTCCCGTGATGAACTACAATCTCATGTTTAGTTTACTAATTAGTATTGAGATTGTAGTCCATCACAGGTGTCAGCTTGGAGCAGTGACTACTGTACAACAGACACCAATTCACCAAACACCAATTCAGAGATGATTGGAGGATCTACTGCCGAGTGATACACAAATAAGATACATTTTTGTTAATAGGGTGCTTGAAAGCATTTTTATAAATGTAAAATTCTGTATGAAGGACACATATTTACACATGCTTATATTTCAATACGTTTAAAAATATGACAGCACACATACACCTACAGTATGCTCATTGCACTGTATTGGCATATGCAGACACACAGAATATAACACACCATATGGTAAACACAATAGGCGTGAGCTATCTGCGAATGGAAAGCAATGGAAGTGACAGTGGTGCCAGATAATTCAACTTGGTTCCTACAGTGAGTGTGTACAGTGTTTTCTGGAATTGGACAGATAAGGGTGGTTTCTCATTTCTCCCAGGCTTACAAAAGACAATCATGCAGTGTGTCTGGAGCACTGGTTGACCTTCAGAATCATCTACACATTAGCTGTGTCCATGTGGAAGTTCCTCTTAGTGTGGAATGTCATTAAATTGGGGTCAATTCATTAGAATTGAAATCTTTTATTTGTGTTTGTAAGAAATAATCACATATATTATCACATTCAATCATATCAAAATATTCAATTCACATACCAGCATTTGTATGGAATTGTTATTTTTTTCCTCTTTGATTAGATATTTAACCACTGAAAAAACATGAAATGTTATTTTATCTCATGAAGCATTTTATTTTCATCAAAAGTGGCTCCATTTTCTTTTCTCCTTAATGCCTTACCACCCACAATCTGTATGCTGAGGATATGTGAAAAAAATATTATCCATTTGACAACTACTACACTTTGCGTGTCTGCTAGCCCTCAAACAGTCGGGGAAAAAAGTAGAACAGAGTAGTTACTACTCATGTGATCATAGTGATTGCATACAAGGTGAAGGCTTCATTTAGAAACAAAATGGTTTCAGCTTGCAGTGGCCACTGCGGACTGTAATTGTCTGATACAATTATAGGGTTAAAGAAATTGACAAATAGGGATGCACAGATACTTTTCGAGTACCAGTGCAGATACTTGGCATTATCATGAGAACTACCAGAGTTGCAGCTGGGACCGGGCTCTGGCACTCCACCACTGTCCTGAAAGCATTAGTCTGTATTGTTTTAGAAAAACTGTCACATGACAATAAACAAAAATGTATCAGTACTCGTACTTGTAAGTACTCAGCAAGTACCAGTACTCGTACTTGCAAAACTGGTATCTGTGCATCCCTTTATTTATATTTATAAATACAAAATCGTACATTAAAACAGAGATGTACAAATCCCAGGAGCTCCGTGTGCTCCTTACAAATGACAGCTGCCTCCTAATTTTTGAATTTTTCTCTAGTCTAGTCTTGGAGCTCAAAAGTATCTTGTACCGAGTACTGTACTTGGTATCTGTGCAACCCTATTGACAATTAAATAAAAATGTAATATATAGATATACTAGTCTCCAGTTCTGGCTGTGGTCTCCCTGCAGTAGATCTATCCCCCATTTTTTGGTGGCTCAAGCTGCAATATACGCAAAAACATTTAAAACTTCTAGCAGTGACTCCTCCCTTATTGAACTGTCCCATTCATAGTTTAAATAAGAATAATTGTGCCTCCAGGAAGAAAGCTGGTGCAGTGATTTATCTAATATTATAGTGCTCTGTGGACCCTTTGTCGTGCATAAAATCCTTATTTGCAAAGCAAATATATATATAAACTTTAAAAAAAAAGGTAAAACCTTTCAACTTAACAAAAAGACCATTAAAATAAAAACAATTCAGTATCTTTACAGTTTTCTTTTAATAAAGGAAACACATTTTATTGTTGTATGGTGATCTTTCAGCTGCTTGGCCTTTTGTAAGAAATGCATTGTCCAGTTGGTTGCTTGCTGATGATTGAGCACATATGAATAGAAACTGAATAAACTCCTGGGTCATGAATTTTTATTTTCTTTTATCATACCAACAGAACCTTCTGTGCACTAAGCAGCTGGCTCTGGGAAAAGGCATTGTATTTAAATCTGTCACACTCTGTAGAGGGAAAGACTTTGAAAAGTTATCTGAATATAATCTTGCCCTGGGTAAAATTCAGTAAGTTTCAGTTATTGCTTTGTCAGGTCTTTGTTTAGTCACACACATTGCAAACACATTGCCAATTTGTTTAGGGCTCCATGTCCTACAAAGGTTGTATTTTCAGTAATTCTCCAAGGTCTGCAATCATGCCAGGACCTAAGATATTGTTATATATTCCATTGCATGTATTCTTCTATCTGCCATTGAGGCATATATCTATATATATTTTTTTTTTTTTGCTATTGCTATTCATTTAAATGGCACCTCAAGCACACCTCCCAGCCACAATGTGATTGGCTGTGCTGCAAAGCATGGTACTACATGGTACATGGTACTACAATATTATGTGTTGTGGTGCGGCAATGCACCTGCCATACTGTAACGCACAGTAGGTGCCTTGTGCAGTATTGTGCAATTAATGTACAGCATAGGTGTGAACGCCCGGAATGAAGCCTTATTGTCCTAATATGTGGCACATACCTGGAGCTGCAGGAGAGGACTGACACCCCCAGGAGCTGCAAGAGAGGGAGGACACTGGAAGATGTCCATAATGCTGGGGGTGGCACGACATTTGTCACTGGTTGTTAGGACCGCTGGGCGGTCCTAGGAACCCAAGACTGCAGAGCAGGATGACCCGTGACATCATTGGTTGCGGTCCTAGCAGTCAAGAACTTTAGAGGAATACAGACACAGACCGATCACTGACCTGTGCTGCACCATGGCTCGCAGTGGATGCATCGGCCTTGGAGGTTGGCGGTTCCACTGTTTGTGAGACATAACCTAATTCAGGTCAGACAAAGGGCCCGATATGGCCCCCAGGCCGTAAAATGCCCAGGACTGTTCTAAAGCATATCTACTACCTTAGTGATTGTCAGTTCCACATATTGTAACACAGGATGAAGAAGCCAGCTGTGTCAAGGTGATTCCGTGTCACTAAAAAAAGATATACAATGATAAGTATTTAATATGGATCTTTCAGTAACTGTACAAATCTGTGTGAATAAATGCATGGTGGAAGGGGAGGTCACTGACATGATCAACTGGTATTTAAAAATGTTACTCTGTATTATTATAAGATTGCCTTGCTGCTCCTATGCCTCATTGTAAAACGATGTACGCCTTGTATTTAAAACACTGTATTTAATTCTGGATTCTAGGAGGATAGCCAGAATGGGAGGTTGACTTTTTAGCATTGGATTAGCCTGATAGACCCTTCGTTTTTAATACATCATTGGCAACATCATAAACACATGCTCTAGTGTTGATCAATTGATTAGGACAGATTAGGTTTTGTTTGACATCATAGTGCATTGAGATTTGTGTGTCATAGTACAGTTTAACATTTCTATTAAGTTACATTTTGTTGCAGTCTGAATGGATTGTGGGTGTTACTTCCAGCACAATGCTTTTATAATGTGACTGTTGCTCTACATCACAATGATGACTTGCAAGGTGCTTTCAGTGTTCTCTTATATTATCCAGAAATACTACATTGTGCCCATTTCTCTTACTGCTTTAGTGACACCACTGAGACTTTTTCTTTTAGCTGTGACTGAACAATGCATTATATGGCTTGTAAACGCTGGTTTATGTTAGGGATGTAAAGAGAATGCTATTTTTCTTTCCTTTTTCTTCACTTTAATAGATTCATCTTTTCTCAGAGATATGACAATATATTTGCAGGTAGCGGCGAATAGTGCTTAAAGAAAAGGGACTGCAGAGATATATAGGACTCAGGACTTGAGATTTGAATGCAGACTTGTTTCACAGTCAAGCATAGTGATCCTGTAGCTTCAGGCCTCAATCACACTGCTCTAACTTGGGTTGTACACATCCATGCAGCATGCACGCCCATATCGGGCCCTTCCCAGGAGGAACAGGTGCTGGGTATAGCAGCCTGTTCTTCCCTATGGGAGGACGTGGCCGTATGCACACCAGAACTGCACCGGGTGTCCATACTCGGACGCAGACAGGATACATCCTGTCTGCGTCCGAGTACGGACACCCGGTGTGTAGTTCGGGTGTGCGTACGGCCGTGTCCTCCCATAGGGAAGAACGTGTTGCTACACGCAGCACCTGTTCCTCCTGGGAAGGGCCCGATATGGGCGTGCACGCTGCATGGATGTGTACGACCCAAGTTAGAGCAGTGTGAATGAGGCCTAAAAGATGAATCTAGGAACAACCCGATATGGGCGTGCAGGCTGCTTGGACGTGTATGCCCCGAGTTAACGTGGTGCGTAAGAGGCCTTAGAGCAGTCCTCAGCCACACACCCCGATCACATGGACCATGATGGATGAAAGAGCAAGAATGATCATTAAAATCCATTAGTGTGTTTTAACCACTGCTGTTATTCTTAAAAGAGAACTATTGGGAGAGTAAAGTGTACTTTTACCAATAGTTTGAGCTGGCGAGTAACACTGCAGTTGTCACACGCCGCCTCTTTAGCTTGACAACTGAGAGATCACAAACAGCTGATCACTCAGCTTATGGCTTCTCCCTGCAGAGTCAGAGTCAGTCACTGCTCCCTGCAGGGATTCTCCCCTCCCTGCAGAGATTCTCTCTCTGTTCCTCCAGAGCTCATTGGAGGTACAGACAGGGGAGGGGATGGGCACAGCTGGCTCTAGCTCTAGAGAGGGAGAGCCAGCTTTCAATCAGGCAGCGGGGTGGACCCCAACAATATTATTGGGACCTTTCCTAGCTGCAGCGTGGCTCTGAACTGTTACATATATGCTGATTGTGGGTCACAGGAGGACATTGGTAAATATCCTTCTGTGACCCCAAAGAGAACTAATGCCAAAAAAACTTTAATATTGGCTGTTTAATTTAACCACTATATTACCAACACAGTTCTACACTTCTATCTAATCTTTCTGTGCAAATCACCAGATATCCTGATATTAAAAATTGTACAGAGCTTTACTGTACTACTGAGCTTTACTACAAAAAATGCAATCCATCATCATGCATCTGACTCTGGGAGTCATTCCTGTGGCTGTCCGAGTCTTGCAGTGCCTAATGGGATTTATGGTTGCGCGACTTTGTCAGGGGGCTGGCTTGACCAAGTCGCGCTGGATTTAACGTACATAGGGCGGAGCATCTGACGTCATCACTTCAGTGGAGCCGGATGGACGGGAGCTGTATTGCATTTGGTGTACTCAAGTACATTGAGGGAATCCCTTGTGGGGATCTTATATGCTGGCTTTCTCTTGCCATTGTGTGAGTACCTGTTCTTATCTAATACATTTTATATTTTTGGACGGTACGCACTATGTGTCTTCTGCTTTGTTTCTTCTCGATCTGATGAGCGTATCTACGACCTGAAAGGATCTATTTTACTCTGATATTATGGGCCTTCCCCTCCTAAGAAGGGAAAACGCGTTTGAGACCTACTCTGTTGGTCCACAGACCCAGTTGAGCACTCCTTTGTAGTTTGTGCATTCACTTGGTGGAGCTGAAGGATTATCAAGCAGTCTGCTGTCCTGCACACTATAATGCCTGCTTTAGAGGACTGCTCATGTTGTTTGTACACGTTGCATCGCATTGTTTGGATTCATTATCTGCACCGCATCGTTTGAATCTTTTTGGAGTTTATTTCACTGTGTATGTTATGTGGTTTGACTTCAGCCTATAATCATTGTTGTATATTTCCCTGTTTATATTTGATTGTTTCTTCAGCTCGGCACATTATTGTATATATATTTTGCATTATATCAGATATATTTTTAGTGCTTAGTAGCTCTTTTTCACCTTTTTTTTGCATCATCACTGGTGCAGATCTTTTTTGTTTATCCATCTTGGAATATGCCTGTGCCGTCAGGGAAGAAAAAAAATCTATTGATGGAAGAAACCTGGTCATTTAATATATTCAGGTAGCCAGCTGACCTCATCTTTTGGGGACATAACGTTGCTGAACCTAGACCTGACAAAGTGAAACAACCCCAGATCATAGCACCAGTTCAATGAAAGGCTCTGACCTATTTGCTTAGCTAAATTCGGGTGGTGACTTTGGCCAGGCAGTATGTGTGTGTGTGTGTATATATATTCTGAATATATAAAACCTCCTGACGTGCCTTGATACAGTGCCAAGCGTACTACCCAAGAACGCTAATCATATTAGTTTAGCATAAGTAGTTCTTCATAAAACCATTTAGGAAATATATACAAAGCTAACTTTCAGAAATAAGTTTATAAATCACATCCCTTAGAAACTTTTTATATATCAGAATCGCTTTTTTGTCATTTTCACGCTTTGATTTTGTGCCTGTTTTCTTAAAAATAGCAGTAGCATGTCTGCTGTACATCAGACTTACGATAAATTAGATGGTAGGGAGATATAGTCAGACAATCTTCTAAAACAGTGTTGATCCCATATAGTTTCCACAGATCTGGCTTCTCCTCTGTTTTTTCACGGGCACAGAGCCAAGTGCTTTTGTCAGTGCGGAGCCGGTAAGCTTCCCGCTGAAATCTCAGGTTCAGTTTTACATTATTCTCCGAAGCTTTGAAGATGGGTATGCTTGTTCCGAGAATGCTTCGTCTTCAGCTTTTATTTTATAATTTCTATTTTTAAAGGCATTGTCAGTTGAACAGTTCCAGAATGTATGACATTTAGTAGAAATGCTGCCATTGATTGAATATTTTTAAAGGGACTCTGCTATCTAAAAACAATGCCCTGCTTTTATGGTGGAATGCTGAGCAGCTCTGATAGGCAAAGTGGTAACACTTCTGAGTAGTGTTGGAGCATGCCACTACCTCTACCAATAGCAGTATTAGACTGATATTGGTAGATGTCTTCACTTTATACATGTAGAAGTTTTTTTAACATTGTGTTATCTTTTTTTTCTTATCAAAATGTCTTCACTTCTTCCATATTTTGTGTTACAGAAAAAAAGGAACAATAAATAATAAATACAAAAATCATGACTTACAATGTTCAGCAATGATGAAATGTGGTCTACAAGCAATGTGTTATATACGTATCAAAGCAGATCTTTAAATGACAACTTGGATAACGTGAACTTGTCCTCTAAATGTCCCCCTATGCCCTCCCGCTCTCTCAATGTTAGGGTTACAGTAGGAGTGGTGGTCACCTACCAAAACACCTTGTCTCCTGCCCTGTGCCAGAGTTCTCCACCATGTAATCCTGGACAGCCTTTGTAGATAAAAATCCCATCCATATTCTGCTCATACTGCTGTTCATTTCCATGGCTGGCCCGTTCTCATGGCAGCCCCTCCAGCAAACCAAGTTAACGGGCTCAAGCTATAGAATACATGTGCACTAGTGGGTGTGGTTGGGACTTCTTGCTGTAAAGTCTATGCCGAATAGCTGAAAGTGTCTATTGACAACATGAAAGGTTGCCTTTATCTGGTTGGTTGGTTTTGTGATCGAAAGTGGCAGAACATTGCTGCAGGTTTGTATAAGAGTGCCGGTTGTGCACCCTCTGTTCCTTCTAAAACTGTCAGTGCTGTTCAGGGAAAGCTTAAAGTGTATTTCCACTTTCGCAGCCAAATTGGGATAACACCTACTTTATATTTGTTAGATGTTCCCATTCACATAGCATAAGCTATAAAAAATGTGTCTTGCAGTTTAAAACCTTTCTACTTTTTAAAATTGCTACTTGGATTCTCATTTGTAATATTAGGAGAAGCAGTGAAGGGGTTTGTGTTAACACTGTCTGTATTGTGCCAAATTATTTTATTGTTATTTTTTTGTAAAGTAGATTTGAACACTGCCTGTCCTAACAAAGAGTTAAATTATTACAACCCTAGCTTCTGCTTTGTATGTTAATGAGAGAAACACAGTCTACACAATCCTGTCCTCAGTCTTTCCATAAGAACAGATCATTGTGAAGGTGTTAAGAAAAACTTGTATTCAGCCATTTTTCATGCAGCAAGACAACTTCTAAAAGTTAAAGGAGAACTATAAGGTGAGTGATTTCCACTCATCCTCATAGTTCGAGCCAACGTGTGACATTGTCACACGTTGTCTCTATAGATTGGGAAGCGAGCGAACGCATATTCGCTCGCTCACTTTCCGATCATTTCCCCACAGAGGGCGGTAACTGTCAGTCACGTGGAGACTGACAGAAGTGGAGGGGGCGGGAACAGTCGGCTCTGCCTCTATATAGGCAACACCTGATTGGTGTGTGTATTCCCCTTAGACTGGCTGTATAGCCAAAACCTTTTTATTATTAATTTTAGATAGAGCAGGAAAGTGTTAGAACCCTTAACAAGTTTTTATTGCTGCCTGTGTACCTGCTATGAGGATTCTTTCTCTCTATTTGTCCTAGGACCATCGTCACAGAGACAAAAAGTAATGTGAAACATTTTTGAGTTGTTATGGATGGAAAATGGTGATGGAAAATCTACTAATTGGGACCCTTGCTTTGGTGTATAGGGGAATTCCCCTTACGTTGTGGAGATTTGCTGTCACTTGCTGTTGTTTCTCCAGTAAAGAAAGTGAAGAAAAATCTCCACAATGGGACACAAACAGCCAGAAATAGAATGGCAAGATTCCCTTAAAAATAAAGCCTTTGCTATACAGGCACTTTATCATTCCAAGACTGGTGGGTTTTCCCTATCAGGTCCTTCCTGCGAGTCTGTCTTTACCTGGGTCTAATATCTTCTGTGTTTGTGGCTATTTACACTCTACAACATCGACCATTGCTGTTCCATTTGTCTTAGCTAACTCGTAACGACTGACGATTTTTTAAGGGACAGTAATATACAGGGGTACAAGTACTCCTAAAAACGAGATCCTATAGGTTGGACTTGATGGACTAATGTCTTTATTCAACCTCAAATACTATGTAACTATGACTTTAGCACTTTAGGGCTCAAACACAAGGGCACAGAGGTTGGTATACCATAAAGACCGTCCAGATCTCTGTGCTCAAGAGCCACGGGTGTTGCATGTAGACCCCCTGTACAAATCAAGGATAGACTGCGGCTTAACGTTAGTAAACGCTGGTCCAGATGTGTCTATACTTACAGGTTTGGATGCAGACACGTGGAGCACTGCTTAACCTTCATACAACTGCAGACTGTCATTGGTTTGTACAGGTGGGCTGCATATATAAAAATAAAATAAAAACACCTGCGCATACATGCATATACAAAAGCAAACACATGTCAGGTGAGCCTACATGCAAAAACAACAATTGCACCACACATGTTACATATCACAGCGAATGTCTGAGTTAGAACAATACTTCTAGAACAATCATTGACTGTTAACTCTAAATTGATGAGCAGTAAAGGCTTTGAAAGCTTCATCTATGGGCATTTTTTTTACGATAGTTGTTTGTCATTTCACGGGTCATGTGCTATTTTTAGGTTTTGACATGTTTGGTATCTATTTATTGGAAGCAAACCCATCTTTTATATCTTGCAAAATAAATGGGTACTATGTTGTGTTTGCGTGCACCAAAATTCAGTTTAGTGTACTGTTACTTAAAATTATCGATTTCATAAACATTTGTGTAAATATCGTGCAACATACAAAATTGCGACCAGCATTTTTTTGTTATCCAGGGCCTCTGCTTTCAGAAAATAATATAATTGTTTGGGGGGTTTTAAGCAGTTTTCTAGTATACATTTCCAATTATGCTAAAATGTTCATTTGGAATGCCATTGAGTTGAACTGAGTGAAGGGGACTGCTTTGAAAGTGGAAACCATCACGCCCAGGACCCCCTCATGCAAAATCGTACTGAAGGACATCACTGTGACCGAAGGCACTGGACTAGATTCTGCATGGGACTGTAGGGGACACATGCTTATACTAACTTAATAATCTAAATAAATAACCACAAAAAACACACTAGTTCATCAGAATTGGCATTAATTGGCCGCAGCATTTTATTGGAATAAATAATTAAATCATTCTTCAATAATCAATTAAATCAATTAACCAGTAAAATGTTAAAACCAATCAAATTGCCCAGTTATTGAAACTCGAGCAATACATCACTCAAGGGAATAGTCCCCCTCTTACGAGGTGACAAACCACATAAAATACCGCGACTAGGGGGGGGGGAGGGAGCTTGAAAATCAGGATTCCAACTGATGATTATTCCTAGGAGCACCTCCTTATATAGGGTGGCTGTGGAAACTTCCAGAAATCCTCGCGGCGATGTTTTCCCGCCAAAATAACGATTTTTCCCGCCAAAAAAAAGACAGTTAAATTCTCTTAAAGGGGCAGTAACTGAAATATATAAAACTTGGAAAAAACACCCAAAAATCACAAATAATAGTCCCCACATTCCCATGAAAATGGGCCTCTAATGGACGCCATTTTTACAGGAGCTGGAGTTTTCCCTTGGGAAGAAGCACTCTGGCCCTGACTGTGCCTATCATGAGCCCCACATCCATCATGATTATCCTGTCCTGTACAGTACAAGCAAGAAAGATTGAGAAGAAATAAAGACTGCTGTAGAACAGTGCTATCGAAGTCAGATGGTGTACAATTATAAGCAGGCAGAAAGAGGTAGCTCTGAAAATCACCATCTCACCTCATTGGATCTTATGTAAAAATCATGACGCTAATTGGTGAATGATAATTAAAAATCACAGATCCTCTTTAAGATATTTGGGGATGGTAAAAAAAAAAAGTTAAATTGGGGACAGTGTAAAATCAGGACAGCTGTAATTATCTTTTAAAAAGGATCAGGTGCTGAGGAGGTGCTATTTCTAGGAATAAGCTTTTGGGGTTCTGGCCTGATAATTTTAGAAACGGCTTTTTCAGCACTGGGCGAGAATGTTATTCATTTTTTTTCTGTATGTGTTTGGAAGAGAAAAAAAATAACATCTTGTTCTATCCTCAATGTTATAAATGTCATAACCTTTACTTGCACAGTATATCAAAATGTTATAAATCACATAGTGTGATAACTGATCTTTACCACAATGACTCCCTGCATGGCTGACGTATTGGAAAAAAATATCTATTGTAGGAAAGGTATTAGACCCAAATAAGCAGAGCCATAATTTCTTCCACTGTTTACCCATCTTTATTCATATTTTAGTTGTTTAATCATGTAGGTCATGAGGGGGCAGATTTGAGCGGGTAATTCCATTATGCCAAATTACTTGGGAAAGTGAACTTACCCTTTAATGCACATTGTGCGTGTTAGAGAGCGCTGCTGCCGTGCTACCACAATATAGCACACAGTGGAATGGGGGCAGCACTCAACACGCACACACACACACAATGCCCTACATGTGTATTTATTCCCATGCAGATCGTGGGATGGCAGGGTTGGTTTTAATTTTTTATTTATTTTATATTTTTAACTTTTTTATCACTTTTTTTAACTTTTTTACATGTGTATCTTATTATATTTTAAGTTTTTATTTATTTTATTATTTTTTAATCCCTTTTTTAAATTTTAATGTATTTATTACTTTTTTAATTATTATTTATCTTATTATTTTTATTTATTTTATTAGTTTTTACTTTTTAGAAATGTTTTTTTTTCCGTTTTTATTTATTTTGTTATGTTTTACTTCTTTTCACTTAACTTTATTGCTATTACACAGGGGGCTAACAAGCATTTAGCATGGTAGTACACGCACAGACTGCACTATCATGAGAATTCCAATACTTTAGACTTTACTGAAATTCACAGCAAATCCAGAGTAACAGTGTATGTAACAGCAAATACCAGCACCGCACACCCCAACCAGCTACAGCCTCTCACATGTTTCACCCACCGGCTTATTCATAGAGATTCTCTATGAACAAGCCTACGGTTGAAACGTGTCCTGGTGGCGGCTAAGGAATTGGAGCGGTGAGATTTCTTTTGGCTAAGCATTTAGCATAATAGCATTTGGAGGTGACAGGTTCGCTTTATGAAGCCTACCCACCAATACAGGAGTTTGAGCACTGCAGCCAGATCACTTATATAAAACGGCACCCCCCTCTAGAATAAAACACCTACCCGGCATGTTGGTAGGTTAAAGTGGTGACTCTGAAGTGCTATTTTCCCTTTATCTCACAAAATGAATGCTGTAGTTCATAAAGTGGACTAAAGTGACATTAAAGTGCCATTAAACCCTCACATTTTTCCCATTGTAATGCTGCTTTAAGTACTTGCCTTAAGTCATGTCTCTTGATCCGATCATCTTCTTCCTTCCACTTGTTTCCAGCAGTCCCTCCAGTGCTGGTGCCAGTCTCTGATCCAGCACAGACTGCTGTCTCTTCCTGTCCTACGGTGTTTGTCTGACGTGCACGCTCACGGCTGTATGCATTGACTTACACTGTGTCTCCCCTCTTCTCTCCGCAAGTTATATGGACTATGCATGCGCCCGCCCATATCATTCTCCTGCATGGCCGTCCGGGACCTGTGTATTGCAGCCAGGAGCGAGCCGCGGAGACAGAGGTAAGTATTTACCTGTTTGTTTTTTTTAATGATTTTGCATATATCTACTGCTCGCTAGTAGTAGATATATGTGAAAAAACATAAACTTTAATTCTACTTTAAGCAACTGTATAAAAAAACAGGTTACTTTGTTTCCATCAGTAAGTGAATTTTAGCATACTTGGGACAAACATGGATCTATACTCCCCCAACAAAATTTAACCTGCCAGCGACTATGCCTTCTCTACAATTCGTATTCGTTAGTCAGCCAGGAAATGTTGAATTGTCCACTATGACAGGTATAGAAGCTGGGAGGCAGAAGTGCTTTATATAGGACTTTGGGAAGAGTCGTTCTCTGTGCATTTTGACAAAGGCAAAATGATCAATAGTGATTCAGGTATAATTAATGACTTTGGGAATGCTGGGTGATTTCCATGCTTTCATCCTCTAATTACTTTAAGTCAATCATAAATGTGGTTACACTATATGCCAGACTTTGTCTACCTTTCTAACATGCAGGAACTCTTGAAACAATGTTCAGGTCTCAGGGATCCCGTGCCAACATTTACTATATCTACAACTTACAGTACATTAGCATGAACAGTGAGTTGACATGTAAGAATACATAAAAGCATAAGGAGTGTGGCATACTGATCATTTTTAACACCCAGGGCAGGGCTACTACAACAAAGTTATTTTTGGTAATAATGATATAAGACAAATAATTCATAATGACCAGAAACAAAACGCAGTGAAAACTGTAGTGCCCCTCCACAGGTCAGCTGGAGAAGGGACCCCTTACACTGGGGTCCCTTCTGCAGCTCCATCCATATGTGCATTGCTTGTACAGCTCCCTTGCATGCCCTGTAAAGGTGCCAGGAGGCAGAATGTGACATCACTCCAGTCCAGGCACCACTACAGGACATGTGAGGGAGCTGTAAACAAAGCATGTATGGATGGAGCTCCCTCGCGGCCTTACCCCCAGCCAACTCCATCTCAAGTCGACACTCACCACATATTTTGAATGGCTGCTCGGTGTGAGAACTACAGCGCTGCACTAGAAGGAGGTTGAGGGGCCTCTCAACTAGAAAAGTGGAAGGCATGCTGTGACCCACTGAACACGGGCTCACGACCCACCAGTTGAGAACCAAGGCTCTAGAGAAAACTTGATTGAGAAGGCTATGCAATATAAATCAGCAGCATTGCAGTGCCTAACCAGACTCTTGCAGCATCATAACTGACACAATAAAGAGAAACGTGTGGTTCCTTGGAGCAAATATTTTTTGTTCCTGATTCGGACCTGCTTGACTATGCCATTCTAAGAGTGGCCACAGGGGTTACTGCATTGCGGTGACATTTATTTTGAATGGCACCACCAACACACTAAGGCAATGCACCTGCATTACACAGCCCCACAACACATGGGAGTGTGTTGTGCTAAAAAAAAAAAAAATCACAAACAATTTTCAGCACGGTTGTGTGTGTTGGTAGCCTATTTATTTCAGTGGTCTGCCCTACAGCAATGCACATAAATGCACAACATATTGCCTTGGGCGCTATATTAATCCTGTATAATAATAATAATGTGTTAACACACTGCAAATATTTTAATGGACTATAGGTTAACCACTGCTGATCTGTACTTATGTCCCATGAGCTGAATGTTCTGAACTATACTGAACTGAGATCAGCACAGGACACCTAGATCTACTGTGTCGAGATACCAAGTTGTGTTTTTTACTGCTGGATCCAGGGACAACCCGTAAGCACCCGTAAAATGGTAATTGCGTAATGTGGTCAGTTCAGCTTCCCCTGATATCACAGTTTACAGCTACACAACTACGCTTTTGATTAGCAGATCGCTGCTTTGGAGAACCCACTGACGGCACTTTGTCTTTGACCAGCACTGGCTATACATTCTGTCATGCGCAATCTGCACACTGGCAATACACTACAGCAAAGTATTTTCTCAATGTGCTGTTAATTGTAATTTTCACACTGAAATAACATCAGGCATATGGTGCTGTAAAATTACAGCCACCGGCACAACATTTACCCACTAGGAGGTTGAATATATTTTTGTTTGCAAAGTTTATTAATGTATTTCTAAAAGCCATATGGGAGATTTTTGTTAGCCGGTGAGTTAAATAACGGATCGTTGTTTCTTAGCATAGGAAAATAGTAAATACAGAGAACTATCTGCCACCAAACATTCCTAGTTTTACTTGCATTTTCCAGATTTATAGTGTATTTCAACCCTTACAATGAACTTCTATTATTTGCTCTCCTCTGGTCTGTTAAATATACATTGCCTCTTCTCCTATTAAACAGTATACAACTGCAATCAGGGCATCAGTGATGGTGGTGTCCTACCCTTCGGCCACTAAAATTTCTCCAACTAGCTTTTCTCCCACCCCTCCAATGCAATAGCATCGCCCATTGCATACTGTGTTGTAATATTATTGAGCTGGTTTGTATGGCTGAGAAAGGGGAACCCCTCAATGTAATGTATAGGACGACATGCAAAGTGCCATAAAATCTGCAGCATTGTGCTCCTGCTATGCTTTTCAAGAAGTAACTAGAGTATTGAAAGGAGTGTACCTTTAACGTGAAACTAAACTCAGGAGTTAAACCATAAAAATGCATTCAAGTACCTTAACTATTAACAAAAATGTATCTTATTTGTGTATCACCCGGCTGTAGATCCTCAAATCATCTCTGAATTGGTGCTGACACTGTCCTTCCTTCTGGAGGGTGGCTACTTTTGTTCCTCATGGTCCCTGTGTGTGTTGGAAAGTAGCCACCGCTCTAAGCTTGGTCATGTGATGGACTACAAACTCAGTACAAATTAGTAAACTAAATGTGATACACACCCCCCAACATCTCTGAGATGAGAAAGAGGGTCACTTTCTAGCATAATGTATTGTGAAAGTGTATTTCCACTTTTGAAGACAAACGGAATGACACCTACTTTATATATGCTCAATTCTGAAAGAAAAGTTGTTCTTTGTACTGAATTTCCTTTTGGAATACAAAGGGGGTGGGGAGATTAATATTAACATAATAAGCCCTGTCTGTAATGTGCTGGCAGATCTCATTATCAGTTATAAATGTAGTGATGTAGCATTTTTCCAACTGCTCCCCCGATCTATTAGTGTAGACTTAGTCAGCTTAGCTGTGCTGGCTAGTGTCCTCTAAGTGTGCAGTGATTATTTTCGGTCACCTGCTGTGTTGGGTGTCCACCAGCAGGGTGTGCTGGAGATAACACTCCACATTAAGGATATTTAATGCCTGGCCAATCAGTAGGTCTGGGGAAGCTGCTGTGCATGCTGGGAGAGCTATTAAATATCTGAGAAACTTCCTGGCACATTCTCTTCGCTCCAGGGTCTTCACACTAAGAGGATGCATCTTTAATTCACAAATCTAGGCCCCAGGCCTGAGGGCCTAGGGGTATGGGAAGCTGTGGAAATCTCATATCCTGGCAGGTGTCCCTAATTTACTAGATGCCTTGAGGAAGCACAGCTGCAGTTGTCCCCCACAGAGATGGTGATTGACTGACTGAGTCTGGAGAAGTAACACCGGAACCTTCTAATTGCTATCCTGCATACACTAGAACCTCAGTTACAACCAAAGTTAAATTTTATTTGCCAGCCAGTAAAGTTCTGTGAAAGAAGGATTCATAAGAGAGAGGATTATGCAGAAGACCAAAGGATTGTGCTTTGATGTATTGAAACTGGTATTCTGTGGTCCTTAGCCCTCCTACCTTTATTCTCCATGCACATGCAAAATTAAACTACTTAAAATATATTCAAAGTTATTGGTGAGCGTCACTCCTAGCAACTACTGACTAGAGTCGTATATATAGAAGAACCTACCTAGGGACAAGGCAGTTCTCAACTGGGGGTCCCACTTGCAACCCACAAGTCCCAGCTGGGCGGAGGCACTGTTGCTTAAAGATACATCCAGTCCCATATTCCCACTTAGCGGAGGCTCTGGATTTCCAAGTTACAGACAGGTAAGTAGCTGATTGGAGGGAGTAATCTCATATGACCCCACCCCCGAACAGGGCTACATAGACTAGATTTGAACACTGCCTGTCCTAACAAAGGGTTAAAGATCTAGAAGCATTGTATGTTAATGAGAGGAGGCTCAATCTGTCCCTGGACTTTCTTTTGGGACAGACAGAGCTTTCTGCCACTTGGAAATTGAGAGAGAAGCTCTAAAGGCTACTACATAAACACATCTAAAAGGCAAGATATATCTTTTTTTAATTATTTTTCGCTATGCTGTGTGAATGGGAACACATAACAAACATGTAATGGGGTTTTCTCAATTTTTACTGCAAAAGTGGAAATACATTTTAAGGCAATGGACAGACTCCTAGCCACCTCCAGTTATGTGGCCATTAAGAATTTTATGGCCAAATATGATTGGTGAAACCAAGAATTGTTTTTTTTTCCCACCATGACTTTTCCTTTATATTGGCTTTTTCAAAATAGCAAACAAAATAATTTATAGACAACATAAAGGTTTTAGTGCAGAATAATGATTTTGGAGTTAAATAGAACATTTTCATAGATACAGTATCTGTATATCAGACCAAAAAAGGGACAACTAAGGAGGAAAGAGGCACAGAGGGATTTGGATACAAATGAGGGACAGTTGGGAGGTATTCCTTTAAGTAGACTATTTATTTCAGCCAGATTCAGCAGTATTTTTGGGAGGGACTGAACAAACTTTTCAAGGGCAATAAGTCAGTTTCAATGGAAAATGATCGGATTTGGCTGAAGTGTACCTGTCCCAGCTCCGTTACATATAAATCATAGGAAAAATGGCATGGATGAGCACTACATTAAAATGTGGCGCTGATATTACTTTTACTAATACAAGCCTCATTCATTTACCTTTTTTTTTCTACCACATGATGATGCTTCGCTTTAGATCTCCCAAAAGTATTTCCCATTGCAATAACTGGAGCTGAAATAATTAACTGCTGTTAAATGTATTTCTTTAAGATCATTTAATTAATTCAGCTCGGGTTATAGCAATTAAAACAATCAATGGGGAAAAACTGGAGTAGAGCATTACTATGCTGCAGATAGAGGTCATGTTAGCAGTTCCGCTAATAGGTATTTTGAGTGAAAGTGTTAGTTGGTTCGGATAAAACTGCAATTTATAAATGTACATCTATTGATGGCACTTAACTGTCATTCCATGGGCCTTGAACATACTTTAAAAGCTGTTTGTGTTAGCTGAGCTGAGTTTTTGAGTTTATGGTGGTTAAATATTTTTGGTGCAGAGAAAAGGTGGTGGTAGTGGTGGTGGTGGTGGTGGTGGTG
>NW_017306907.1:454438-466361 GCF_000935625.1 Nanorana parkeri | reverse complement strand
GGGGGTATTTGCAGAGGAAAGGTAAAGGGGTGGGGGTTACAGAGAAAAGGTGATCACTGTACCCTGTAGCACTGCATCACTTGCTGTATATAACAAGACAGCTGACACACCCCACTTTACTAATGCTGCAGTTGCTAGCCCCCCCTTAGTCCATTTAGCAGTAAATAGCCGCGTTACCTGTGCACATTGAGGGGTAATGGATATTAGGAGGTGGGAAGAGATGAGAGAGGTCTATGTTCCTTGCAATCCATCAGAAATAAAGTAGGCAGGGCTAACACCACCAGCCTCAGTGTTCAGAGCTGTGTTGTCATATCAAAGAGGAAGGTAGGGGCATACTATATTTCAAGTTATTTTTCAGTTCTTGCAGTGTGTGTTTAAAATGAATAAACATTGGGAATTGTGCGCGTTCTGCAGATATCTAAATAATTTTTGGATTTTCACTAATATGAAAATAATTGTATGCCAGTTTGCTTAATTTTATTTTGGCCACTCATTTGGAGACATTGCTCAAACTAAATGGAAGCAACTAAATAGATTTAGGTTTTATTTCCAATGAATAGTTCTTATGAGTGCTAAATATTTTCCTATAACTTTCATGTATAATGTCATAGTCGGTTCTAACTAGTTTCCTTGGGAACAACTGGCTTGATCTTTATTGCTTGTTTTAAATAACACTTGATAGAAGAAGAAAAAAGAAGATATTCTATTAGAAAATGATTGCATTTTTGAGAAGCTATTCGGTTCATTACTGTTTAATCACGAGATTGTATTCTTGTTCATCTTTGCCGCTATTGTTCTTTGGAAACTGAATTCTATGTGTGGCCCTTGTAAGAAATTGGGCCTCTTATATATGCTATATACAGTAACTCAATGTTGTTGATAGTTTATCATGTACGTACAGAATCCTTTATATTTGTTTTCATCCAAGGCCCAATGTATACAAATTATTTAGGCAAGTCAGGCTACAACTGGATAGCAATTCCCCTCTTCTTTATAGTTCAAAGTTGTAACAAGTCATGTCTGTGGTAAATCCATGGATGCATTACTCACCTAACTTCACAATGGCAGCTTTTGCTCTATCCAGGACTATATTAGAGTTAGTATTGACATAGGATAAGTTGAGATTGTTGGATCAAGCTCTCAAAGGGGAATCTTGAAATGAGGTCTTACCTTGATTTGAGGTTGCTCTTGTGCCTAATGCTAGTATGGACACCTGAGAAACATTACAAGGATGTAGATGGGGTTGCCACTCTTCCCGTGCCGTGGATGACAACCAGTAGTAGCAGAAACTACTCCAAGAGCATGTCACTGGTAAAATGTGTGATCGGGCACAGCTATTTCCATTGATGATTAGGAGATGGGTAGAGCAGTCTGAATCCAGTTTACTTTTCCAGACTTATGTGAAAGCTGTCCAGTTCCTGGGTCAACCTCACCGATTCAACAACCATCACTTTTATAGCAATGTGGTTTCAGTGGAACTGTAAAGAGTATTTTTTAGGGATGTTCAGATACCAGTTCAGATACCAGTGCGTGCCGATACTTGGCATTTTCACGAGAACTACCAGGGTTGCAGCGGTTGCAGCTGGGACCTAGCTGTCGCGCTCCACCCCTGTCCTGAAATCATTAGTCTGTATTGTTTTAGAAAAACTGTCACATGACACTAAACAAAAATGTATCAGTACTTGTATCTGCGAGGACATGGACAAACATCAATACTTGTACTTGAAAAACTTGTATTGGTGCATCCCAGGAGCTCTGCATGCTCCTTACAAATGACAGCTGCCTCCTAACTTTTGAGTTTTTCTCTAGTCTAATCTTGGAGCTGGAAAAGTATCTGTACTTGTACCGAGTACGGTACTTGGTATCTAAACATACCTAGTATTTTTTATATGTATCCTCCATTTATTGTATACTCTCCCTGTATTGTTAACAAAATTTGTCTCTTTAAAATGGTGGCTAAACAGTTAGTACATTATCTTTGTAAAGTTTTTATGCTTCCACCATTTTATGTGGCTACGTCTGGATTCTCTAATTAAGTATAGGCATGAGCTGAACAATTTCATTAGTTTTGGCAAGAGACTAGCAATTTCGTCTAAGAAGAAACACTCAGTTTTGCTCATTAGGCAAAGTGCACTTGAAAAAAAAAATGGTTCTTCTTTGAGGGTATGGAGTTTCAGGAGATGTATTTAAGGTAGTAAAAGTTTATTCCATTTAGAGTTCTTTGTATTTTTGTTTTTTTTGTTTTTTTGTGTGTGTGTGTTTAACTGTCATGTGTGTACTGTCACTTTCAATTGTTTACTTTACTGTTTTTCACTGTCTGTGTTTTCTTTCTCTAAATGGAAAGAAAAAGCAACATAATGAGGCTAATAAGAGGTTGTTTTTTATGCAAGATCAGGTGCAGAATAGCAGCTTTCCAGGAGCAATTTAAAGTCAATTTTATCTTTAAAAAACAAAAAAATCCCTTCATTTTACATGACATATTTTCCCCATAGACTCCAATTCTACAATGGTGAAATTTTACCAAAAACATTGTGGTTGTCGGACTCTGTTGTAAACGGGAGAATGAAGTCTGATGTGAAGGGGGGCTCCTGATGTAAAAGAGCAACTCTCTTGTAAACTGGGGGGGGGGGCCTCTGATATGAAAGTGGGGCTTCTGATATGAAAGGGGGCTCCTTATATTAGGGGGTTACTGATGCAAAGGGTCACTGTGATGTGAAAGGGCGGACTTGATTTCAAGGGGGCACTTCTATGTGAATATATGAAGGGTGAAACTTACTTTTTGGTGTGTTTTTGCGTGGGGTCTCCCTTAACATCTATGACATTTTAGACTGGGGTCCCTCGAGATTTTGCATACTTTATGGGTGTCGTGACTAAAAAAATATTGAGAAATGCTGGTATAAAGCCTTATGTTTATATATAAATATATAGAGACAACCTGCGCAAGATAGACCTTTAAGATGTGTGCAGCATGTAAATGTCCCATGTTCTATTCTCCAAATGTATGCTTCTTTGATCACACTTGAGTTTCTTACTATATGTTTTGATTATGTTCTCATATGTTCCAGTCATCTAGTCATGCAATTTCTATTTTTCAGGTTTGCTTTTTCTTTGGTTGAGAATTGAAAACATTCATCAATCATCTTTTTTTTTTGAGTTAGGTAGTTTGAACTCATTGGGAATTTCTCTTATCATTCTATTTTTGTTATTTCCCTCCAGAGTCTTTCTGATTGAGTTTTTTATTGATTATATATTACATCCATTTCATGTTATATTAATTTCATATATCTTGTCCTAATTTATCAGGTACAATATTATGGGTATTTATTGATTTTTGTGTTGTTCATTAGACATGCTGACTTGAGTGTGTCCTCGTAGGAACCTCCCAGTGTGGCTATAATAAATACAAATGTTTTAGTTTATTGCCTTGGGTCCACTACATGATGTTATTAGTTTTTGTTTTTTTTAAGACATGTTTCTTGGGTTAGATATACAGTGTGTATTAATAAAGATGTCACTTGACATATTGGGTAGTTTAGTTATCCATTTGGAAATCTTTTTTCAACGTAATTAAGAATTACTAACACCACATTTTCTTATTTGTTACTTGTCTTTCCTCAGGATATTCCATACTTCAGGCCATCATGGAGAAGGCTGGTCAGAATGGGTGGCAAGTGAGTGCAATATGTGTGGAAAACTTCAATGATGCTAGTTATAGACGTCTTCTAGAAGACTTGGACCGAAGACAAGAAAATAAGTTTGTAATAGACTGCGAAGTTGAAAGACTTCAGAACATTCTGGAACAGGTAATTGCCATTTCCCCGGCTTCCTAATTTTAACATTTATTTTTAAACTGAATGGAACATTTCTTCTAACAATAGAGGAGATTTAGCTTACTCTCATGCTTAAAGGCGAACTGTAAGATGAGGTTTAAATGCTTGTTTGTGTCTAGGTGCTAAAAAAACAAGATATGCTCACCCAAAGCTCAAAGCAGGCCAGCTGTCATGGTGTTCTTCCAACCTGTCTTCCCCCTCCCTGCAGCATTGTAATCTTTCTCAGCATTCTCACGTCTATACACAGTGTATAGATGGTGATGGACTTGGGGCTGGGCTAGTTTCAATTTTTTTTTACTGTTTCTTTATTTTTATCATTATTAAGCAAAACACTTGTCATCAACTGCTTGGTTTCATGTGACTGTACATTACAGAAACAAGGTATTACAAAGCAAAAATATAAAACAGAGATATAAAAAGAGAAATGTTTTCCAATAAAATAAAATCTATAAGGTACATTACAGTGCAAGGGGAAAATGTCCCATGGCTCATTGGGGAGAGAGTGCAGGAAGTGGAGGGAAGAGGCACAAGTAAGTGGATGAGCTCTCCAGCCCGTCACTAGCGGTATATCTGCCGCCCCGAGGCCGGGCCTCTGTGGCCTTGTGGGAAATCCGGGCCTGCGCGGGAGTGGTAGAAAGGACTTTGAAAATACCCACCTGCATTTAGGAAGCTTTGTTAAATATTCCAGAAATACACTTGAGTGACACTGTACTTAAAAATGCAAAGTTCCATAACTATTTACAACAATGCAGCTTATTTGTGTATCACTCAGCTGTAGATCCTCAAATTATCTCTGAATTGGTGCTGACACTGTCCTTCCTTCTGGAGGGGGGCTACTTGTGTTCCCCATGGTCCCTGTGTGTGTTGTAAAGTTTCCACCGCTCCAAGCTCGCTCCCATGATGGAATACAATCTCAAATTAGTAAACTAAACATGAGATTGTAGTTCATCACGGGAGTGAGCTCGGAGTGGTGACTAGTTTACAACACACACAGGGACCATGGGGAACAAAAGTAGTCACCCTCCAGAAGGAAGGGCAGTGTCAGGGGGCATGTAATCCTTCCACAGTCTATTCAAAACTAAACTAAAAAAAAAAAGTATGCATCTTTGCATGCACTAAATACACCTTGATAATAATATTTATAAGAAATAGTCTGGTAGATTGTTGATCCCTGGAGTAACTGCTTGTCTTAGGCAGGGGTGGGCAACTCTGGCCCTCCAGCTCTTGTGGAACTACAAGTCCCATGAGGCATTGCAAGACAGAGTTACAGGCGTGACTCCCAGAGGTAGACACATGTTGGCATTTGTAGATAAAGCACAGCCGGAGGGCCGGAGTTGGCCAACCCTGGTCTTAGAGGGTTAGGATTTTTTTTTCTTTTCCCGTAGAAGCAAATTGGACAATGTTTTATAATAAGTGTTTTGCTTTTCAATGAATCATCTGTGGGTTTAGGGTTCTTAAGGATGCTTGTTTGTAATGTATTTACTTTTATCTTTTGGTAAAACTTGATGGATGCGTGTCTTTTTTCAGCCTTAAGGTGTAACTATATGAGAAAGCATCTTGATATTGGTTAGACCCACCAATGCATTGCAGTACAGGCCATACTATTGGCTTGCAACTCAATGTAACCACTTCAGGACATGAGCAATTTTCACACACACATTCAAATCTGCATTTTGTTATTAGAAAGTTACTTTAAAACCAATAATTGTCTATTTTCAATTTTTTATCTCACATTATATTTGCACAAATCAATATTTTTAGGAAAAAATACACTAAAATGAATTTTACTGCACACAAACACAATCTAATACCCATTTCTTAATATAAAAGAAGGGGTCACATTAAGTAAATAGATAGCAAATCCGTTGAGCATTCAAATTCTGTGCGATCGTGCAATAGTGAAAAACTATAGTACTCAAAATTGTCTATAGGTGATACTTTAGAAGCCTTTACCCCTCATCAATTTAGAGTTAACAGCAAATTATGGAGCATCAGGAGGAAGAGGGGAGCTTTTGAGGTAAGTAAAATTCCCTTTTCCTGGTAACCCTAGGCAAAAACAAGCATTTAACCCTTATAGTGCAAAGGGACACCCACTGCAAATGTATTTTGAGTTCAGCTTTAAACCCCTTGAATCACTATCCAATAGATGCTAAGTGTTTGGGAGGCTCAGACAAATCTTTCCCTGAAGGACATTAAAAGATTAGTTTTAACATCAAAACAAAACAAAACAAAACATGGAAATGATTAGAAATCCCCCAGTACAAAACATGTTCTGCTCTGTATGTTTTTAGAACTTTATCTGTGTTTCTGACGCTGAGATGATATCAATGAGAATAGATACATGATGTGAAGTCATCTTAGGTTTGCACGCTTTCCGTATAAGCGCAGGAAGCAAATAGGATCTCCAACACTCAGCTTCTTTGCTAGTTAGCACAATGATCTGATTAACAGCACAGCTATCAGGACATTTCTGTTCTGGACATTTCATAACAGAGTTTGCAAAGAGATGTAGAGACTGCTACAGCCCTACCCTTGGTCATGTGATGTCACATAAACCTGTGCTATAAGTCATCTTCCGATGCCCTTTTTACCATTTCTACTGCCTTTCTTTGGAAATCAGTGGGTGTTACACCTGTAAGCACAAGCGGATGTACCTGTTGGCTAATGGTGCTTACACCAGGGTTGATGTCACATGGCAAAACTAGTAGTTTGAGACTAGGTGTCTCATAGATAAGCAGCTACTGACACCAATGATCTTTTAGCTGTCTGTAAATGGGGATTTTTTACAATGACCCCCAATATGACTGTTGCTGGCTATTATAATATCCAGCATATATATATGATATTGTCATTTCCCTCCTACAGCAGTAAGATTATCATATTTAAGTACAAGAATATGATATCCCCTAGTTAGCAATTTCATTATATTAGATAGTGGTGACATAATATCCCCAGCCAGCTGTGACATTATAATTCCTAGCAGTGACATTATAAAACCCCCAGGCAGCAATTACATTATAATATCCCCCAGCCAGCAGCCGCATTATAATATATTTTCACCACTGACACCATAATATCCCCCAGCCAGCAATGGCATTATAAAAGCCAGCAGTGACTATATAATATCCCCCAGCCAGCAATGACATGATAATATATTGTCATCACTGACATTATAATATCCCCCTAGTCAGCAATGGCATTTTAATTTATTTTCTGCAGTGATGTGACAATATCCCCTAGCCAGCAATGACATCATAATAGCCAGCAATAATATCATAATAGCCGGCGATTACATTATATTAGCCAATGTGATAGTATAATTTCCCCCAACTAGCAGTAATATTATAATATTCAGGAACGACATCATAATTTCCCAGCCAGTAATAATGTTACAATAGTCAGCCATTATATGGTAATATCCCTGGCCAGCAACTTCATTCTAAAAGTTATCAGTGATATTATAATAACCCTCAACCAACAATAACATTATAGTTGTCAGCAATTACATTGTAATAACATTTTAAAATGTCTCATGACATACTTTTAACCAGCCAGTGATGACACAATGATAGTCAGTAATGACAATAAAACATCCACCATGACATTATGAGACTCTCCAACCATCAAAAACATCATAATATAGTCAGAAAGTCCAACAAATAAAGAAGCCGCGCTCCCCGATCAGCAATATCATGATTTAACCTTGTAAACTATCCAGTGTTTTGCATCATACAAACAAAGACATAAGGCAATATTATTCTAGTATCAGTACATTTTGTCTTAAAATATACTGGGTGGGAATTGATCAAAACTGGAGCAGACAGAAGCTGATTGGTTACTAGGGGCAACTGCTCCAGATTCTAACTTCAGTTTGTTCAGCTAAGATTCGAAAATGAAAGGTCGATGCTGATTGGTTGCCATGCACAGCTGCTCCAGATTATATCAGATTATATCTGTTCTAGTATTGATACATTCCCCTCAATGTATGGAGAGAGAGAGAGACCCTTTTATGTAGTGAGTGCTGCCTTCCATCTGCCCATCACTTTCACCAACTTCCTGTATTCACAGTTTGCATTGCGTCTCTTTCCCTGTTGCTTGATGTGATGTAATCTTGATTTCTCAAGACTGCATATCCCATCATGCAGTGCTTCCAGCAATCAATGATAATGTTACATTGTTCAGACATAGAGGGCAGTTAGGGTGAAATTGTGTCAGTGCATTAAGGAAGTACATCCTATGGGCAGCCTCAATAAGTAAGTTTACCAACTTCTAGATCGATATGGTTATTGTTGAAAATGCAACAGCATACTGATTGTATTATTGACTGTAATTATGGGGTTTATTCACAAAGCTGTCAAAGGCAGCCAAGTGAATAACCCAGCCGAAGTGAAGTGAGCCGAACGCTGTTCGGCTATTCACTTCAGGGTTGTACAGCTGATTTCAGCCGTACATTGGCTAAAATTAGCTAGACATTGGCTGCCTTCGGCTGAGCCGAAGTGCAGAATGACTTCGAATAAGCCGAACCAACATCTGGATCGGCTGAGCCGAAGCTCCGGCCTCTCACTCTCTGCCATTCGCCCCTATTCACATAGGGGCTGAACAGCAGTGATTGAATAGCCGAATGCCGCCAAGCGGCATTCAGCTTAGCTGTTCTGCTCGGTACCTCAGAGGTAACGGGCAAAGTAGAAAAGAAGTGCAAAGAATGTGTAAAAGAAAAAAAAGTTGCAAAATGATTTTTAAAATGATAAAAATTATATTTTCAAGAACAGAAAGAATAGTCATGCTTGGGAGTCTTTTTTTTTATACTGTCCTCTGTAATAAACTGCTGATCTAAGTGACTGTTAGAATGACAGGGATAAGAGTAAGCGTGCCTTGTATGTTGTGGGCGATCAGAGTTATTAACAGGGATCTTTCCAATTTTAGATAAAAGAATACAAAGTAGAAAAGAAGTGCAAAGAATGTGTAAAAGAAAAAAAAGTTGCAAAATGATTTTTAAAATGATAAAAATTATATTTTCAAGAACAGAAAAAAAAAACAATTGGGCGCAGCTAGCAGTGACAACTAGCTCATTGGCCGTCATCTGCTAGAGTCCCGGCCAATGAATAACAACTGGGCAGAGCCGGCCCTATTGTTTAATGACAGATCAGCGTCCCCAGGACATTTGGCAGTCACGGCTCTCTGCAGGGAGATGATCGGGAAGTGAGCGAGCCAAGGTATGTGTTCGCTTGCTTCCCAATCTATAGGGTCAACGTGTCACAGTTTCATTGTCACAGGTCGGCTCTAATTATGAGGACGAGTGTAAATCACTCACCTCATAGTTCTCCTTTAACTGTTAACAAAAATTGATCATATTTGTGGATCCCTTGATAGACTACAATCTCCCGTTTACTCAGTTTACTCATTTGTATTGAGATAGTAGTCTATCATGGGAGAGAGCTTGGAGCGGTGACTACTTTACAACAGACACAGGGTGTAGCCCCCCTCCAGAAGGAAGGCCAGTGTCAGCACCAATTCAGAGATGATTTCAGGATCTACAGCCAAGTGATAAGTAAATAAGCTACATTTAATGTATGCTTAACTGAAGTTACAGTTATTAGTTCAGTTACTTGAATGCAATGTTAAGATTTAGCTAACTTTAGTGTCACTTTGACTGACAATTAAAACAAAAAAGCTTCACTTTATAAATTATGAATGTTTTTACACAAATTGAGAATGTTATGTACGTCAAGCTCATCTTAGGTACATGCACAATATATTTGAAATTATTGTTTAAAAGACTCCATGTATTTAATCTTTCCATACATGCTTGATGAGATCAAAATCCAAGCCAGTATTGTATGCAACTGTTATAAGATGGCCGCAAGATAATAGTTTAATTCCAAGGCACTGTCAACAGGAGCTTAGTTGACAAGGATCTCATCCAGTTCTTAGCATTAAAGGCTTCTGGTACAAGCACTGCTTTAGAGCATAATATTATTACAAAGTGGAATTACTGACAGCCATTAATCCAGAGATAAATAAAAGTGACAGCCAGCACCACAGTAGCACTCATGGAAATTGCTGCACCAGGCATTATACAACAGGGGCAGTTGTTAAATAATAGTCATGCTTGGGAGTCTTTTTTTTTTTTATACTGTTTTTTATACTGTACTGTAATAAAGTGCTGATCTAAGTGACTGTTAGAATGACAGGGATAAGAGTAAGCGTGCCTTGTAAGTTGTGGGCGTTCAGAGTTATTAACAGGGATCTTTCCAATTTTAGATGAAAGACCACAAAGCTTAAAGTAAACCCGTGTTTTGCTTGTTGTAGGCAAAGAAACAGGTTTTCTTTATAGCAGAAAAAGTAAGCACTCTATTCTTTTCTTTCCATTGCTTCCTTTTTTTCAGGAGCCATAGCCTGATAAAAAAAACTTCCGGGCATGGGGGAAAGGCACCTACTCAGGGGCGTAACTACAAATCACAGGGTCCCATAACACAATTTAGACTCTCTATGGTGGGCTCTGCAGGGTCTCAGGTGGGCTGCACACCTCTTACCTGTCAGCCCCGATCTGCTGTCTGCCTCCATGGTCGCTGGCAGGCCCCACCTCATCTTCCGTCGTCGGGCACCGCCTCCTCTTCCATCATCGGCACCGCCTCCTCTTCCATCGCCGTGCACACCTCCTCCTCCACTTCTGACGCTGGGCCCAGCCTTCCTCCTCCACAGCTGCTGGCTGTCACTGACTCAGCAGCTGGTGTGAGGAGGAACGTGCCGCTCCACAGATCACTGACAAGTTGTCGGTGATCTAACAGCGACACGTTCCTCCTCTCACCCGCCAGTGCAAGCCAGCAGCCTGAGATGCCATAGCGACCCAGGCGGCCCACATGGCATCAGGGGGATGTCCTAGCCGGGGCCCCCTGTGCCCCACGGCCCATAGCGGCCACCTGGGTTGCTATGGTGATTTTTACGCCACAACTCCTACTCCACCTTTCCTCACAGTACTAGCTCGGAAGGCTTTCATAACATTGTATAGGTTTTGGCTTTTGTCCACTAAGAGCAATGTGACCATGTCTTTGAAAAGGCATCCCCTCTGATTGATAATTCTTCTGCCAGTGCTTCTAGGTATTCTGGAGCATGTAACCTCCTCCGATGTGACAGTGCTACTCAATAGGCCATTCAGTAGACCCATGCACACATTACAGAGGAACTGATGCCACGGGAGCGCCGGCAAGATAACAGTAGGTCAGGGAGGCCCCTTTGCAAAGACATTGGGGTCTATTCATGAAGCAGCCGAAGGATCTAGCCGTAGCTTCGGACGATCCTTCGGCTAGCTTCGGCCCCAGGACCCCTTTGGTTCTGTAGAACCGAAGGGCTTCTGTACGGGCTATTTACTATAGCCCGTACAGCTCCCGAACTTAGCCGAGCGGCTCAGTCGAGCAGAAGGCATATGCGCTGAAAGCCAAGGCTGGCCGGCCGACAGCCTGCTTCTGACAGCTGGGCGGAGCCTGCCGTGATCTTATGGCTGGCTCCGGCCACTTGCAGAGAGATCAGCGTCCCTGGTTACCAGCTAACCAGGGACACTGATCTCCAGACAGCAAACTCTCCCAGGCGCTCCGGGAGTCTCACGTTCCTGGCCGCCCAGGAGAGAAACACTGCTTTTTCTTTTTTTTTCTTTATTCTGACACGGAGCCGTGTCAGAATAGAAAAAAAAATGTTTGCCCATAGGAATGCATTGCTAGATTCCTATTGGCTATTTCAATTTGCAATAGTAAACTAGCATTGCACCCGCCCTCTGCTACAATTTGGGCGGAGCTAGCTGTCATTGCTAGCTCCGCACAATCGTTTTCTAGTTCTTTTTTTGTACTCTGAGGGACCGAGCAGAACAGCCGAGATGAATGCCGCTAAGCGGCCTTCGTCTATTTACTCACTGCTGTTCGGCATCTATAAGAATAGACCGAACAGCAGCGAGTAGCCTGCCGGAGGTTCGGCTTAGCCAATCCAGATGTTGGATCGGCTGAGTCGAACTCCTCCTGCATTTCGGGTCGGCCGAACATGCTGAGCATGTTCAGCCAACCCGAAGCCACATGAAGCAAGCCGATGTACGGCTGATTTCAGCC
>NW_017306907.1:411626-453469 GCF_000935625.1 Nanorana parkeri | reverse complement strand
ATCCAGATGTTGGATCGGCTGAGTCGAACTCCTCCTGCACTTCGGGTCGGCCGAACATGCTGAGCATGTTCGGCCGACCCGAAGCCATCCGATGTACGGCTGATTTCAGCCAATATATACGACTGAAATCAGCCGTACCAGCCTGAAGTGAATAGCCGAACAGTGTTCGGCTAACTTCACTTCAGGTCGGTCTTTCACTCAGCTGCCTACGGCAGCTTAGTGAATAGGCCCCATTGTCACATTGCCTTGAGTATTATTATTATATAGGATTTACAGGTGAAACTCGAATAATTAGAATATCGTGCAAAAGTAATTGCAGTAAGTGCTACAAAAGGGGCCCAAACCAAGTACTGAGTACATATGCATGCTTGTACTTTTCAGAGGTCCGATATTGTTCTATGTACAATCCTTGTTTTATTGATTGCATGTAATAATCTACTTTTTTGAGGTTGTGGATTTGGGGTTCTTGGGGTTTTCATGAGCTGTAAGCCATAATCATCACAATTATGACAAATCACGGCTTGAACTATCTTGCTTTGCATGTAATGATTCTATCTCATATATTAGTTTCACCTTTTAAGTTGCATTAGTGAAATAAATGAACTTTGCACGATATTCTAATTATTCGAGTTTCACCTGTATATAGCGCCAACAGTTTGCATGGCGCGTTACAATATAAGGAAGACATTACAATACAATTCAAGACAAGATGGTAAGGATGGTAAAAGTATATGTCACTGTATCCCTTGTAAACTTTGAGAATGCATTGCTTCAAAGGGACTGCAGCTACAGAGACCAGTAAGCGCTAATTTTATGCTTGTTAGTGCACTTATGTGGATATCCATAATGTGGCCACAGTTCTACTTTCAGCGGGAATTTCTGAGGGCTCTGCCAGCAGATGAAGAAGGCTAGTGTGCACATACTCTGCCTGCTATAAATGAACCTGTTACTTTCTGTTACTTCCGTGGGTACCATCCAAGACTGTTACCAGTAGTATTATAAGAGACATGTGATATACTGAATGGCTGTGGAGGGAAAGTTGATTGGAAGTGTCCTTTTTACTGTTACAATGAAACCATAAATGTAAACTCCGTTAATAAATAAGTCAACCTTTAAGGTCTGATTGTACCTGATTGTGCTTGACCGCTCCCCCTGCCCCACCCCAGAACTTTTATATGTATAGTGGATTACTGTACTTTAAAGCCTTGGTTCTCAACTGGTGGGTCGTGACCCAAAAGTTTGTCGCGACCCCATGTTCAATGGGTCGCTGCATGCCTTCCACTTTTCTAAGTGAGAGGCTCCTCAGCCTCCCCCTAGTGCAGCACTGTCAGTTTTTGTACAAAGCAGCCATTCAATATATGCTGCCCAGCGCCAAGTGTCAGCTTGAGGTGGGGTGGGCCGGGAGTTTGGCGTGAGGGAGCTCCATCCATACGTGCATTGCTTACATCTCCCTCACGTGTCCTGTAGAGGTGCCTGGACCGGAGTGACGTCACATTTTGGCTCCCGGCACCTCTACAGGCCGGCATGGGAGCTGTACAAACAATGCACATAGAGCTCCATTACAGCACAGCAGCCCACACTGGACCCCAGGCTGAGGATCCACTCCAGTTCTCATAAAATAGCAAGGCTGGGTGGATCTTAAAAAAAAGAAAAACATATTGTGTTTTTTGGAGTGTGTATGTGTTTGTGACAATGTCTGCGAGTGTGTGAGATTGTGTCTGTGGTTGTGTGTGTCTGTCAGTGTTTTTGAGGGCCTGTTCACACTAGTAAAATGCATTAATCGCATAGTCCCATGCGAGTAATGCACTGTACAAAGCAATCGCACCTACCGTGTGTTCAGGCTTGGGAGGTGCATTGCATTGCCAATTTGAATGGCACCCCATATGCACCTCCCACTAGCAGTTTGATTGCCTGTGCCAGAACGTGTGGTACCACAATGCTGCACGTTCCATTGCAGTGCAACTTGGGTCGCGACTTAATGACTGAGGACAAATGTGGGTCCTGAGATTACACAGGTTGAGAACCACTGCTTTAAAGGATAAGTCCACCTTTTCACATAATATGAAAAAATATA
The DNA here is from genome assembly GCF_000935625.1 of Nanorana parkeri. Classification (NCBI taxonomy): domain Eukaryota; kingdom Metazoa; phylum Chordata; class Amphibia; order Anura; family Dicroglossidae; genus Nanorana; species Nanorana parkeri. The sequence goes on along the minus strand of NW_017306907.1, from coordinate 451,395 downwards.
TTTACTCACAGCAGACTCCCCATCTTTCCCAGTCCCCACCAGCCAGTGTAGTGATCCATACACTAGAATTGACAGCCCTAGAGTGTGGAATAATCATAATGCTGTCAAATGGGGAGCGCTCATTTCTCACCATGGTCACATGACCACACTGACCAATAAGAAGCCATTCTTACTTCTGGGACCTGGTACCTGGCCCTGAGCGCTCATTTCTCACCATGGTCACATGACCACACTGACCAATAAAAAGCCCTTCTTACTTCCGGGACCTGGTACCTGGCTCTCAAGTGTTTCTCATTAGCCAGCGGGGTCATGTGACTGTGCTGGCCAATGAACGCTCACCAATTGCAAACATTATTATTATTCCAGATTGCGGGGCTGGGAATTCTAGTTGAACCTTGCGCAGATCCCCTTTGTTTGCTTTTTTAAAACATTGGATCTAGCCCCAAATTATCTATATTTTTATAAGTTTGTTCACCTCTACTAGCCAGTGGGCTGTAGTGGGGGTAGGAGGGGTGGCACAAGACAATTGGCACCTGAGGGGGCAGAAAATAACAAGAAAACAAACCATTACCATGACCACTATGAACAAACTATAGGATACTGTTCCAGTCTATGGCATTTTTCTATTCTTGAATTCAGTGGTAAAATTGCATACAGTATTGCTTTGCATGCAGTTAGACGTGAAAACAATTTGCAAGGCGAAAATGAATCACGTCATATTTAAGAAGTCAATTGTTTTTCACGTCATGCCTATAGGCTCATTGTGCAAGCTACATCTTTCTGTTATAATAAATTAAATGTTTTTTGTACTTACAATGGAGAAAGCTGGAAATAAAATTGAACACTTAGATCGTTCACAAAATGTGTTATTGACTCTCCCGATGAGCTGCTTAGTGTTTTATGAAGGTTTTATGATGTTCTGGACACCTTGTTGATGTATAGCCTCAGCGGAGCCCTCGCAACATTAAGCGATTTTAAAGAAATTTGGCAGATAATATTTCAGAGCGACGGCATAAGTGGAGCAAATACAAAATTTTTATTGGTTATAAACACTTTGGCTTCATTTTAAGGCAGCATCTCCTGGTATCCAGCTAAAGAAAGTCAGCTTCTTTAGAGCCTTATAGGATGAGTCATTTTTTGTAGATTATACTGTAAATTTGTAGAAATATGACATATATCTAGAATCTTTAGAGTGCTGATAGACTAAAGAGGAAAGCAATACGTTAAAGGGATTTCTCTCTATGAGGACACAAACAGCATTTAAAATTAGAAAGAAGTTCTACCCTTTCCCCACTTTATCCAAAACTAAGAAAACATTTGCCTGGTGTTGGACTTTAAAGCAACCCTGTTGGAGTAAAAACAATTCACATAAAGTATCCTGTTCTTATACTCACATCTATGACCGCCTCCTTCACTCTCATTGACATTTCGGGGAGTGTTGGTTACCTGTGCCCCCCACTTACACACGCAACGTTTTCATTCTCCATCTCCTACCTCCCTACAGGACACAGCAGTGCTGTAGGAGTCAGAGTATGGGACTGTGATCCACAGCAGGGGGTATACAGGTATCTAACACTCCCTGTAGTGTCAAATGCCAAAGAGACTGATGGAGGCTGCATTGCTGAAATGGAGGAAAGGTAGGAGATAAGGGAGAGATGAGTATAAGAGCACTTCTATTGCAAGGGACCTTAATGTTCCCCTTTTAATATAGAAAAAGAGATTGATAATCTCTTTTTCTGTAGCCCCTCTTATAAATGAACAGAAAGTCTCTATACTGAGTGTTCCTGTTCATTCATAACTTGTGGAGATAGTATGTTTACCATGTCCACAATCATGAATGAACAGAAAGTGATGTAAATTACTTCCCTTTCATTCATAATTGGGGACACAGTAAATATACTCTGTCCTCGATTATTTACAAACACTCAGCGATCACTGATCGCTGAGTGTTTGACCGCTCTCCACCCTGACTCGCTGTCACAGGAGGGTGAGGGAGCGGTGTGGGAATGAGTGCTTGATCACCTCTGACAGCTGACTCCACCTCCACACTGCGGCCCGGCCTCCTGTGACAGCCTCCGCCCCCGCACCGCCACTCTCCTAATCTGCCACAGGAGGCGGGAGGAGAGACGCCGGCCACTCACAGCCCTCTCCTTCCCGTCGTCGCTCGGCCTCCTGTGACATGAGGGGACACAGAACAGCACCCAGCAGAGAGGAGAGAAACCAGGGATGCACCACAATTTCGGCTAAAAGATGGCATTTTGCCAAAAATGCAATTTTCGGCCGATATGCTTCGGCGGCCGAAATTTCGGTGCAGCCCTAATTACGGCCTTTGTTTTTTCTGTCTTCCAAATTGGAGAGACTTTCATTTACTTCTTGTCCCAATGACATAACAGGAAGAGGAAATCTCTACAACGCCAGGAAACCCCCCTTCCTTACAAAAGACATATTGATTAATTAAGGCAAATAGGCTGTTCACTTTTGCAAGGGAACTTTACCTTAGTGAATGACGTGAAGCTCTGCTGACATCCATCATCCAATCATAAGCAAGCAAAAATACAATTTTATTTTTTTCCTTGCCCATGATTGGGCATACTTTGCAAAGTAAATTTTCACCACATTCACTAAACTAAGGGAAAATTTCCTTGGAAAGTGGAAATTGCTTTGCATAGCCTATTTGCCTTTAGTAAATCAACCCCACATAGTTAGGTGTCCTCACTGGAATATTTCCCTTAACTTTCTGTTTTAGTGACTTCCCATTACTTTCTGCCCTGGAGATAGTAGTCAATACGGCAAATAGAGAGCATGAATCTCCTCAATGGGGACACACACAGCAATAAAAAAACAGACAGAGGTTCTAACCCTTTTACACTATCCACACTTAAAAAAAGTTGGGGCTTTTTTGCATTTTAGACAAATCAAATTTCAATCAATTTAATAATCTTGAGAAAAACATAATAGAAAACATATCTGTTATCCTTAAATTATTATTCTAGTAAATGTTGTGCTTGTCACCCACATTGTTTTATTGCATGTTCAGTGGACCTGCATAGAGAGGTGCTTGCTATTATCAGTGGCTGTTTTAAAATGGTAGTACCATTGTTTTGGAAAAACATGGTATAAGCTGGAAGTGACACTTGGCAGATCCATTCTTCTGTGCGACTATATGATAAAAAATCAGTCGTGAATTGGACAATATCGTTCTGCATCATTATGTCCATATTTAAGTAACATTCAGTTCTGGAATATTTATTTATGACTTTAAAATGTGTGTTTCTAAAATGTAAATATTGTATATATACCGTTTATTCCAGATAGCAGAATAGTGTTTATATTTTCTAGGCTAGTAAAATTTAAAATATTACTTTGAATTAAAAAGATGTGCAGAAAATCCAATTTTTAATGTTTCACTTAATACTTTATATTGAAATTTCCATTGAGAAAGTCAAAGCATATTTTTCTTTTAAACTCTTTAATATTGCATGTCTATCCAATGACAATAGCTCTACACACAGGAGCCTAAGCATTCACATTTCATGATTTGCACAGACCATTAGGCCATTATGAAATGAAAGTGTGTTTATTCACATGGAAATTCTGTAAAAGTGTTTCATAAAATTGTCCATAACCACACATTTCTAGCGATGACCATGGTTAGATCATTGCACAAAGGGCAAAAACAGGTCTCTGTAGTTTTGCAACATAAGTTGCTTCCTCTACCTGATACATTTTCAAATCTCACATGCAATGTAAGAAATATCAAATTTCTCTTGAAGAAACATGGAACTACCATGTGCTGCTCAGAGCACACTTAAAAAACATGTGCACCTTTGTAATACAAGTGAACTGTTATGATTCTCTACATTTGTTGTCGAATATATGAAAACTTGTTCTGAGAGAGCATTCTGACCTCTCCTGAAAATACTAGGTGCGTACGTGTCTTTATTCTCAATCATGAAATTGTTATTGTATTGTTGAAATACATATAAAACATACAAACAACTCAATTTCCTGACAACTCCCCCCTCCTCCATCCTTGGAGGCATAGGAGATTTCTGTGACAATACAGCACTAACACAGTGTAACCTTTTGGAATTACAAAAGCCCCTAAGAAATACCAATAAGAGATAGGAGTATGTGAAACCATGGAGTGACAGCTATTGGTTCCAGAGTTTATTGAATGTCTAAGGGAAACCATTGTGTTGAAAGATTACCTTTTCTCTAATACCAGTGGTGTTAATTTCATATCACTACTCCTCAAAAGTAGAGAATTTGGGGATAACCATTTAAGGGATATATTTCTTGCCATTAACAGAACTTGCCTCTATCTTTAGTACTTTATCTATCTTAGTACAGAGTTACTGATTTTAGGACAAGCATGCAGAACAGTAAATCAGAGGTTAGAACTAGAAGAGATGGGGGAGATGGAGATGTCATAGCTGGTAGTGAGGAGAGAAGGAGACATTATAGCTAGAAGTGAGAGATAAAGAAGTCATAGCTAGTTTTGTCATAGCTGGTAGCGGGCATAGAAGGAAATGTCACAGTGGAGACTGAGGGGAGAAGGAGATGTCTTAGGTGAGAATGAGAGTAAAGAGACATATCATAGGCAGGTGAAAAAAGGATAGCATCTGGCTGTAATGAGAGACAGTGCTATGGCTGCCAGTGAGAGGAGAAGGAACTGTCAAAAGTGGGAGTAAAGGGAGATGGAGATGTAATATCTACTTTTCGGAATTAAATTGCTTTGTAAACGCCACTGCCATCACTGTCCTCCACCACTGCCATCTCTGCTGCCGACAATTCCAGGTACATGGAAGTTCCAGGTTCAAGGCCACTGTGTAGCCACTCATGATATAATTCCTGCTCGTGTGCACAGGAGTTGCACCCTTCCAGCACCCAGCCCATTCACGACATGTTAGAGATGCTGTGAATGGGCTGACAGTATACATTGCATGGTGCATGCACTGTACAGCATACACAGAAAATAAATAAACACTGGGGGAGAGAAGAATAATTTTTTTGGCAGAAGAGACTTTACATGCGATTTTGGCAGGTGGTTTCCTTAGCTTCCACATTATGTAACGCCCTAACGACTTTCAGCAAAGCGTCATTGTTCACAGTCTCTGCTCAGCCAAGAATCCTATCACCTACCCTTTTGGTGTAGCAGAACTCTTTCAATTTACCTCTTTATATAAATTACATTAAATTGTGGGGTACTCCATTTCTCATACTCCCTCTTGCCATGTTGTTCTTTAGTACATTCCTTTCTTCGTCAGTGTGGAAGAATGTTGATAACTCATAAAGCTGTTCCTTTGGGTCCATCAGTTCCTCTAACTTTTAGCTGGATTCTGATCAAAGTTGGTTTTTATCTATTATTTCTTTTCCATGGGGGGGTGAGGGTTTTCCCACGATGGATTTAGCCATTAACCTCCACTTGGAATCTAGTTTATTTTACTGTCGTTTTACAATGCTCCAGGATTCTCTAGTTTTTGAGAAACTATCTCCACTAATCTCCATCAGAAGACAGCGAAATGTTTTCCCCTTTTAGAAAAAAAATGGCAACTAACTCCTCTTGCAACTAAATGGATGACTAAATCCCTTCTCTATACAGTGATAGACGCTCTTTGTGTTTACACTGTTTTTTCCTTTCTACATTAGAATGTTGCTGTCAGATACCTGCATCTGTTGTCCCACACGTAACACAGTGTAAATCACTTGAGTTTGTCTCCTTCCTCACAAGATAATATCTTCTTTTATCAGTCCTGTACTTCATGTGCAGTCAGCATGTAGAATGTTCTGTTACCTGGCTACAGATTTTCTCAGTGGCATAGTGTAACTGCAGAATTCTTTGTGGGCCTTCTTTTTACCTCTATTAAGGCTAATTGTTCCAGGTGCCAGCACATGGGTTTTCCTCCTGCGAAAAAATTATTTTGCTCCTTATTGTGCTCTTTTTTTATAATTCTTTGAATCATGTATTTACTGAATGGCCAAGAAAACTAAACTGTAGCTATTACATCCCTGATAAACCTTTGAGCATGAACTAAAATGTCTAAGTTTTACTTTTCCGGTTCCTGTGGCCTTGTAACTAAATTTTTCTTTTATATGGGTGCTGCGGTTATCTTCATCTTATCTTTTGAAGGGGTTGGGATTCCTACCATTTCTTAATTACTTAGTCATAATTATCTCCGTTTCTCCATGTAGATGTTGATTGAGAGAGTTGTCATACTCATTTCTATCTCTTCAGAGATTTCTTATCTCTCAGGTTCATCCTGTATATTATTGACTTTCTATCTCCTTGAAACTCATGGTCAAGGGTGTATGTTTAAGCCTCTAGCTCTTTAATGATTACTTGTCTTTATTTGGATATGCATTATTGAATCCTTCTCCCTTTCCCTGAAGTCAAGGGTTATGGGGGTTCCATTAACCTCCCTGGCGGTATTCCTGGGTCTGGCTCTGGGTTAATTTTCCATACCAGGAGCGGTAACCCCGAGCCAGACTCGGGAATGCACAGAAAAGTGACACTTACCTTGTCCCTGCCAGCGCGCGGCGTCCTTAAAACAATGTACCGCTTTTGGATGCTAAAATCCTGAATAATCAGACCGCCAGGGAGGTTAAGCATTCAGCTGTTTACTGGTTAACCTTTTTGTTTGGACATACCTTGTTTACTCAACTGTTCTTTCCTTGAAGTCAAGGGTTAGGGGGGGTTTCACACAAGCCTTTGGTTATTACCTGTTTTGTATTTTTATTTGAACATACCTTAAGGGTCCTACTTTCCTTTCACTGCAGTCAAAGGCCAGGTATTCTAGGCTTTATCCTGGTGCCTTATTTGTTGACTTTCTTGTTTTTGGTCAAATCTCTCTCGTTTACTAAAGGCAAATAGGCTGTTCACTTTGCAAATTAATTTGGTCTTTGCAAGGAAGTTTTACTTTAGTGAATGAGACGAAGCTCTGCTTATTTCCATCATCCAACCATGTACAAGCAAAAATACTGTTTTTATTTTCCTTTCACATTATTGGGTATTTACCAATTGCAAAGTGAATTGCTACAATATATTTACTAAGCTAAGAGAAAATTCCCTTGTAAAGGGCAAATGTCCTTGCAAGATGAGCAGCCTATTCCTTTAGTAAACAAACCCCTTATATTTCTGTCTTTTTTTTTGTCTTATGGTGAATGTTGTCCACCACATTGTCAGTGGAGGTCCATCATTCCATCAGGTAGCAATTCACTGTTTGCTTGTCCTGTTCTGCAAAACCAGGATGGCCATTGGTGTCCTTTTTCCCTGATCATAGCAATTGACATATTTGCCTTCATCCCCCTTTTTTAACTAGCCTCCATCAGACATTGATAAGGTTAGGCTTTCTTGCATTAAATTCCACCTCTCAGACTGCTTTTGGACGTCCCAAATGTCTAAGAATTACTATCTTCATGTCTCTGTTCAAGGACATTAAAGAAAATGATTTTTTTCTAAAATCATTCATTTGAAGTCCATTGAGGGACACAGGTCCCTTCCTTCTGCGTTATGGCCTCTATGTACTGCTTGCTCACAAAAAGGGGCATGATAATTTGGGGCTGATACGGGGGTGGCTTAAAAGAGAACTATGGTTCAACCTTTTTTGCCATAGTTCTCTTTCGGGTCACAGGAGGACATATACTCCTATACTCAGCATATAGAGGGCTATTGCTCACTATATGCTGACAGCGCAGACAGGATGGATCCTGACAATATTGTGCAATATTGCTGCCTTAATGACAGCTCTAGAGGCAGAGGCAGCTGAGCCCACCCCTTCCCCTGTCTGTTCCTTCAGAGCAAATTGAGGAGGAGGGAATCCCAGCAGGGAGCGATGACTGACAGTGACTGCAGAGAGAAGATCGGTAACTCAGCAATCAGCGGTATGTGATCATTCGGTTCCCGATCAATAGAGCCGATGTGTGACAGCTTCAGTGTCACACATTGGGGGTGATTTACTAACCTAAACACACGCATGCACCAGGTGCGTGTGATTTTCACACAGCAAAACGTATTTATCAACCAAAAAGTCTCTAAAAGCATATTTCCACTAATGCCATATATGGAAAAATCATGCACATGATGCATATATAATGCTGCTTCACAGTTTAGACAAAAATGGTTAGCTCATGCATTTACATTCCTGCATTCATCAACGCAAGCAACACAACATAGAGCTAATTTACACAAGATCACCTTGCAATTCATGCAGGGCTTTGCACAACACACCTGCTGGGTGTGTACACACTACAAAGGTGTTTAGATTCCACCCATAGATCATGCTGGGAGGGAACACACTACAGAGGTGTATACATGTTCGTGGTGTGTTTATAAGGTTAGTAAATCAACCCCATTGTCTCTAATTGGGATGAAAGTATTTCCTTTAGCTTATTTTTTGCTTGCCAATGTCCAAACCTGCAGAAGTTAGTAGTATAACCCAGATTTCTAAGAATGACTATTTCCCTGTGTCCCTGTGTAGTATAAGTAAACACATCTTATTTTTCAACTTATCTGAAAAGCATTTTTAATAGGTCTCCATCAGCCATCTAATGCAATGTAAATATATGTTTGGGAAGACACAAGAAAACTTTGCTTTCATTATTTTTCTTTGCTGATTGATCCCGCACAAATGAATTAATCCCAGGGTGTCTACGCTTTGACTCTTCTTAGAAATAGATGCTACTCAGCACGTACATAGTATGAATTAATCAACCTTCACAGTATGCAACTTCAGGCATAAAATAGCAGGCTTGTGCTGCAGAAGATTTTGATTTGAATTCGGGAAGCAGAACATATTCATTATACTTGCAGCACAGGCTTGAAAATTGCCCAACTTTAAATGTCTGAGAGAAATCCATCTTTTGTCTTAATGATAAAAATGCATCTTTGGTGATTTTATGGGGCTTTGGGTAATAAAAGAGAAATACTTTTAAATAATGTGATTTTCAATGTTTGTGTGACGCTTTAGAGGTTTCAGAGATTTTACTGGGGCTGATCAGGGCCCAATTTACAGCTCCAGAGCCTGTAGGCTTAGGATCTATGGTGTTTTAATCCCACTCATCAGCTGGATACCCCTAAACCATTAGTCTTTTATGCTGATTAAAGTAGATATAAACCCTAACTAAATGACATTTACTTTGCTAAAGCACCATGTATCCAAACAGATATGTTTTTTAAATAAAATACTTGTTTTTACATTGTTTCATCTATTGTTTCATATTAGTGCTGCTGATCTCCTGCTGCCTCTTACTTACCTTCTTTTTTACATGCCCTCCACCGATGGCTAAAAAATAATTTCTAAGGGTAGATTTCATGGTAATGACAAATGTGGACTGTGCCTTTGTAATTTGCATCAGCACAAAAACGGACATTTCAGTTTTGATTGCCCCCCCCCATGTTTTTTCCATAAGTTCAATAAAATCTTTAAGTGGAATTGCAGGTATCCTTTGCATTAAAAATTTGATCATTTATGAGAATTTTTTTCTGTGGCACGCATAAGGCTATGCTGTAACATTTCTTGTATCATGTGCCTAATCATGTAGTTATAGTAAAAGAAAATAGAAAATTAGGCTTTTGCTGCAATACTCACATTGGTATTGATCTACTAACAGTTAATAGGTGTTTACTTTGCAATGGAATTTCCCCTCAGCTTAGTTAATGTGGTGAAAATTAACTTTTTCAAGAATACCCAATTATGGAAATAAAATGAACAGGAAAATTAAAAAACAAAACAGTATTTTCTATTGCACATGATTGGACGATGGAAGTTAGCAGAACTTCTCTTCATTTACTAAGCTAAGGAAAAATTCCCTAGCAAAATTAACAGCCTATTGGCCTTTAGTAAATTAAATTCCATTGTCTCTAGTCCTGTCCACTCTGCTGACAACCGTTGGTCCTTTTTTAGGGTTAAATGACAGCCAGTGTCACCCACTTCTGTGAGATGATACTGAGATGGCTCCAGATCTGGTCCAGAAAATGGTGTGAACCTGCCTGCAGTTCCAGTGCATTCCAGACCAGAATGCACTGGAATGCACTGTCTTTTAATCCACCTTGGAGATTCCATTGGAGATATTTCTCTAAAGTAGTTTTGCTAGGCATGCACTGAAATGGAATTTTCAGACTGAAACCAGAAATAAAAAAAATCTGTCAGGCCGAAACTGCTCGGGCAGCCACAAGTTTTGGAGTGGATGCTTTGTGATAACAAATAACTGACCCACAAGGAATGTAGAATTTAGAATATGTGGAACTTTTTCTGTGAAAGACACCTACCTTTACAGATCGGGGGTTTTCACCACTGTGAGATCTTGCAACAGAACCATGATTTATATATTGCTTTTTTAAATGAACAGGAGTTTAACCAGAATCCTTTTTTTTCAGCCTTTTTTGGAGTGTTCATATCTCTTTGTAAAAAGTGGTAAAATGCAAGCAAGCATATAGAACATGAAATTTAGATTAATACATGTATCTTGTTTTAATTGTTGAGATTATACTCATTGTTAATATTTGTATAGTCTATTGGTTGTTACAATTACTATTATGCTTTTAATTGTTTAATTATATTTTCTCTACATTTTTTGTGCAGATTGTGAGTGTTGGAAAACACGTGAAAGGCTATCATTACATTATTGCAAACCTGGTAAGTACTTGTTCTCATTAATTTCGACTTATTTGCATTTTCTAGCTGCAGCAATGGGGTAAAATCAGTGGAAAATAAAAGTAGCGCATTCATTTGGTCTACAATCATCATGCATCTCATTAAATTCTAATCAAAAGAGCATTTATCATCTCCATTACATTCAAATAGTGTGCAGCAATTCCATGTTAAAGGCCTACTTATCTCCAGAAAACTAACACCTGCTAAAGTATGTTATGGTATTTTTATTTTGGTTAAATATGGGGTGCAAATGTACATGCTATATGAAAGGGTCAATTCACCCAAAAGTAATATTTCAGTTTAATGTGAAGTCTGGTGGTCTGAGTCAATTACTAGGTTCATACATGTCCTAAATACTCACGCATGTCCTAAATACAGTGAGATCTCCCTGCCATAATTCTCAACTCTGTTTCTGTCCACCTGGGGGTTTTGGGTGTTGCTGCCCACCTTTGCATGTTTCAGCTCCTCGTGTTGACTTCTCCATAATATAACAAGCTCATAGGGAGAGTGGGACTCCCTCATGGGATCCGAGCATGTTTTCAGATTCAGGAACTCAAACATAGATGTATTACCAATAGAGACTCTGAGAGCTATAAGAATCTGTCTGGCGGTTGGCCTCTTCAGGGTCTATCAACATCTGTCATTTCAGTTTTGGTTGGACTGACCATTTAAAGAGATTTCAAGTTCCTGCTTGAAGTCTGATCCCAGCTTTGAAATCATCAGTGCTGAGACTGACTGGTCAAGGGCAGGTTCTGCCATAGGTAAATAAAAGTACTATAAATATCTAACATATCTTACCATAATAATCAGTGAAATAGTTACCTTTAGGGTTGGTCTCAGTTTTTACACATCCTTGTTAGCTCTTATTATCAAAGAAAATATGTCTAAAGCCTAATATTTTCATTTTGCATACAGTAAGGAATGGTTAACACACGTCAGATTGATTTTTTGCGAAGAGATTGGAGAGGTTTCCTTTTACTTCCTGTCCTGTACTTACTAGTGAGTGAGAGAAAATCTCTTCACATTGAGGGCAATGCCTTCTTAGACAGGTGTCCTTATTGAAAGAGGTTCCTTATCACTAGTTTTAGTGATAACCCAATTTTGGATTTTCCCACAAGTTAAGCCCCAGGAGTCCTATCCCTCATCAATCCATCCAAAACTAAAAAAATGTTTTGGCTTTAGATCCACTTTATGGATTTAAGAGCTTAAAAAACACCCCTTTAAAAGCTTTGGTTTAAAGTCACATGTTAAAGTGGAACTAAGTCTGGAAATAAAGCTAGGCAGTAGAATTTTTGGCAGAAGAGACATGTAATGTCTCCCATACCTTAAACCTTGTTTTCCTTGCTCTTAGCAGTTTTATTTTTGTGTACACTGCCTGTAACACATGAACAGTGCTTGGCCCCCGATGACGCCCTTTTGGGTGAAATGTGTTGTGTTTATGTGGATGTCCACTGGGGAGTGCATTGTAATCCTATGGTGGTAGTCACATTCCACCTTTTTTTGACACTTCAGGTTGTTGACACGATTGACAGAGTGCTGCTGACAAAAATATCAACCTTGCAATTGGGCTGTATATGGTTTTTGCGAGCCGCCTGCAAAGCACTTATCTTTTGGAGTAGCGCAAAGAGACTGGTTACTGTATTAAAGTCCATCTTTCTTAGTTTTTAATGTGGCAGAAACATTTTGTTCCTATTATTGTTTTTCCTTTTTTGTTGTCTTTGACTCCACTGGGGGGATTTCCACTTACTGACAACACCAGGACAAGAAATTAAGGATTGGAGGTCACTGTGACAGACAGGAATGTAAACTTTACTTATGATTTAACCTTTTCCACCATGCTAGAAAATGTTGCTGTCTCTTTTCCCATAGGTGAGATTTCCCATTACTCCCTTATACTGGGACATGAAGTAAGGGGAAATCTTCTCAAGAGTGACACAGATAACAATAAAACGAGGTTCTAACCCTTTCCATATCAGTATCCAAAAGAAACCTATTGGCTGGAGTTAGGCTTTAAATAATGAAGTAAAAGCATTATCCACCAAATTGATAGACACAGGTTACACCTCCTGTAGAAATACAAGTGCCTCCCTCTCCAATCATATAGATTTAGCAGAAGTAGCACAATGCTTTTAAATTCCAGTCTTCTTTCTGTGGACGGCCTTCCTCTTTGTACTTTCTTTCTGCTACATTTAAGAAAAGGATGGCTTGATTAATCGCAGTAAGAATGTCTTTTTTGTTAAGTGTTTTAAAACATTTACCCTCTCTATCTCACTTTCGACCTTGAGTCAAGCAGTAGTTTAATAAAACAGACAGTGGCAGTCGTCAGAATTCTGCTTTATGCTAGCTTGGTAGGCCATTGCTAATAAAAATGGTCCATCCCTTGTGCTAATGCCGAGCTTTGCATTCCAAATGCTCACTTTTCTAAATAAGTGTGAAGTGAGCTTTAAGAATGCAGAAAAGATAAAGCTGATCTGTCAGAACAATAGGTCCGATTATTTTTAGAGTGTTTCATTTTTTGTGGAGACCTTGATTGCTTTATTTCAGAATCTGAGACTAATTATGTGGAGAGGCAAATATGTAGAATAATTAGAATTGCAGATCCTGTGTTTTCAAGTAGAATACAATTTTCTTTGCTTTGCCTAGATGTAATAAATAAAGATACTTATTCTGCATTTTAGACATTTGTGTTTTATGTTTAAAAGAGCACCATCACCCCAAATTGATTATTTCGGATTGAATGGCAGAGGGTTTAAACCTTCAATGGGTGTAGTGGAGTCGTGTCGCCCCCCCCCTCCAGTTGATGATAATGTTAAATAAAGTTCAAGTTTTCTAACAGGTATAAAGTGCATTGCCAAGTTATTCTTGTCACCTTAAAAGAACATGTATAATTTAAAGTTTAGTGTGACCCAATGAGAAAGAGATGACACATCTAAGTGATGAGGACTTGATGATCTGTAGCAGGGAGGATCTAGGAGCTAGCTAACAGTTGTATCATATGAAATATTATGTCTGTTTTCTATGTAAGGAGCTTCTCCCTTAGTGGATAGAACTGTGGCTGGAGTGATAACATGGTAGGGTGCTTCATTGATAGTTAAGAGAAGGGACCAGGAAGTGGAATCTCTGTAGCCTGTAGAAGAGGTTGAAGGTGTCGGTGAAGGGGCAGGGAGCAAGGACCTTTCACCTACTTGAAGATGTACTGATTTTAGTTGTGTACCCACAGACACAGGACCAACAATGCTCCACAAAGTGCCCATTGGAGGAAATATTTTTCCAGGTTTGCCAACACATATTGCAAATACGCTATATAAATAGAAATTGGTGAACACATGACCTCACCACACAAATATGAGCTTGTCGGGCATTAAGTAGTTACCCCCTCCCACCAATCCTTTGCACAAGTGTCTCATAAGAATTATTTCAACAAGATTGTGGAGTGTAAAGTGTAAAAATGTGTGCCCATTCAGCCAATTTGAGAGGTGAGATACAAATGTTGGATTTCCCAATTCATCCTAAATGTGCCTAATAAGGTTGTGGTCAGGGCTTTGCCCAGGCCACTTGAGTTCATTCACAACAAACTCATCATGCCATGTTTTTATGTACCTGGCTTCTTGCACGGGAAGACAGTCATGGTGGAGCAGAAAAGGACCTTCCCCAAGTGTTGCCCCAATGTTAGAAGGACACAGTCAAATATGGTTTTGTATGCTCTATTTTTAACAGTACCCTTCACAGGAAGTCAGTGGTCCATATACTTTTGGCCATATACTGTAGGTAGGTTTGATGGTCAGGTATGCACAAGCATTTGGCCATATAGTGTGATATCTGTTATGCTATCTGGTCTGCCCTTATTTCTCGTGCCAGGAATTTCCATTTTTTGTAATGAAGGAAGGACAATTTAGTGCTTTGTAGTAAACTCTATAACATAAAATCATGTATAATGCAAAATAGGAACATAGGTGAACTTCAAACATAGCTAGCTTAATAGGTCAAACCATTGCTTAGAATGAGATGGTAGTCTGGTAATATGGCTATATCCCAATCAGTTGTTCTCACTCCAGGCAGCTATGTTGCTCTCTGTGTAAGCTATGGAAATTTAGGGCCTCTGTCGATGGACTTCGATGGGCAAATGATTTTAAAATCCAGTTTGAGATGCTCCTAAGATCCTTTATGCCCAATTGACTTGCATTCCACCTGCTTTGGAGGCTTTTGCATTCCCATAGACTTGATTCCCCTTCTCCATTTGTTCTGGTGACCACTGTCACCGAGACAGAAAGTGATGAGAGATCCACAGTTTTAGAATTGTCACCAGAACAAGAGGTGAGGGCAAATCCTCCAATGGGACACCTTTATTTCTAGATCCCTATCAATTCCTGTTGGTGTCTTTGGGACAGGAAGTGAAGAGAAATCTTCCCGATAGGACAAAGAAAGCAAAAAAATAAACTTGCACAGGTGTTAACCCTTTCCTACTTTATCCAAAACTAGCCAAAATGTTTTTGATATTCATACCCATCAAGGTAAATTAAATGGAATTTTTAATTGTGTCACTGTTGCAATATTTAAAGTGTAGCATTAACAGATATCTGATTGATTGGTTACACATAGTGGCTGGAGTTGCTATTCTGCTGCAGTGCCAGAAATCACACCAAGCCAAGTACGTGTGATAACTCATAATGAGCATTCTGTAGGTTTCCTCTGCCCTTAAATAATTTGTTCTCGGACAAAGAACACCTGAAAACATAACTATTAGGTAGAAGACCTACTGGGAAAGTAGGAACGCAGTACACACAAAAAAGCTTTTCTCTTTAGAGTCCTCCATCTTATTGTGGATTCTTATAATAGTAAAATAGTGGAAACTGAAGAGGCTCGTTAACCTAACCTTTATTAGATAATAAAAGATACAGAAATATACCTTCCTTCTTTACCCAGATAAAAAGAAATAAGTAGGACACCTTATTCACTGGTTACACTTAGAGCAGTCATAACTAAATGACAAAGACATCACAGGAGGAAGAACACAAATACTGCCAACAATCAGCTTTGTAAGGTTTACGTGACATAAAATGTTATGTTTTCTTCTTCCTGGGGTGAAGAAGAGTAATAGAGAAATGAAAACTGATGTGTTTTTTTAATATTTATCCTTACAACATTAGATGGGGTGCTAGTTAGCTAGGTTTTCTACACAATGATTTGCTGCTATGCTGTGGATAGCTTTGGTAAGAAAGGAAGGACTCATGCCTGTATCTGTAGGACTTTAAAAAACCTGTATGGATTCTTATTTTAGACATAAACCAGTACAATGTTGGTGCTGGGCTTATTGGAAAGCCCAGTATATGTAACCCAAATGTCATTCTGTAGTAACTGTTTATTTGTAAAAGTAAAGAATTTATACAAGTAATTAGCACCGAATTATCAGTTTGCAACCTTATAATAACATTGACCAAAAGCCATTATAGGTTTCCTTTAACCCTTTCACTAACAAGGACATATATTATACATCGCTGGCAGCGGGCCCCGCTGAACAGACTCCCAGCGACTGACTCTTTTTACCCTTGTGAAGCCGGCTGTCAGCTTTACCTAGGGAGTCCTTGCTCCCTAGGCTCTGCGGCCCCTCCTACAAGCCCGGGACCATCTTCTTGGGTGTTGTCGGGAAGTGGCCTTGTAAGCCGCTTTTGTGATAGCAATGAAGTTAGTAAAAAAAAAAAAAGTATAAAGAAATAAAAGTAAAATAAAGTAAAAATAAAATGTTTTAAAGTCCTCCCCCTGCAAACATGCGCATACTAACGTAAACACGCATTGGATGCGCCTACGTATGAAAATGACGATTGCGCTACACATGTTAGGTATTGCCGCCTGCACCAGAGTGAGAGCAATAGGACCAATATTCAAGGATAACTATAAACTGTTGACCTGTACGGGCTTTTCACTCGTCACCTATGGACAATTTGGGGTACCGTATTTTGTTACTGTTTCACATTGGGTATCTTTTTACTCGGCTTGACCTCATCTTTTATATTCTGTAAAAAAAAAGTGGGTATTTTATTGTGTTTTTGTGCATTAACAGCACTTATTAATGTAATGTATTTCTTACAGACATTTTGGGTTTTATAAAGTGCTGTGCAAATATCATGCACTGTGAAAATATGCAACTGCCACAGTTTTATTCTACAGGATCTCTGCTTTCAGGAAATATATAACTCTTGGGAGGTGTTAAGTAATTTGCATGCCTAAAATGTGGATTATAATATGTGTGCAAAAAACACCTTGGCAGCGAATGGGTTAAAGTGGGTTAAAGTACATCTAAAGGTTCCTGTATGACAGTTTAAGCAAGTAGTAAATTCAGTTACTATGTCATGCACAGGCCTTATAAACTAAACAAAAACTTCCTTTACATCCTCTGTCAAGAGTCAAATCCTCCTTCATTTGTGTCTCACGCGCTCCCCGCCTAGACACTGCATCTTACAGGGGAAGGGTTTTAGCAACAGAGGCAGTGATGTCAATCCAGAAAGCAGTGGGCAGGATGAGGTGTGGCCAGGTGATGATTAACAAGCTATACTGTAGTTCTTAATATACATTCCCACTGAATCAGTCAGTGCCGACTTGATGATATTATTGCTGCCTCCACTCAAACTAAAAGAATGAATTGAAGAGATTGGTAACTCAGAGATTCACAGGGTGAGATGAAGTATATCTATAACCCATATTTTATTTTATTTTAGGTAGAGTGGTGAGGGGTTAGAACTCACCTCCTGTGAGGTATGTATTGTTGTCTGTACCCGCTGGGGAGATTGACTCTCTCTGTTTGCTTTGGTGCTATTAACAGACAGTAAGGGAAAATCTAAAATTTTGACCTGTCACCAGAAGAGGAATAGAGGGGAAACCTTCCACACAGGGATTGACCTAATTTTGGACAGATTTCCATGGAAGACAGATCTAGGGATTGTGCTTCATATTTACATACAGCCATTAGATGAGATGCTAGGTAGGTTTTCTGGGCAGTGGTTTATTATTATGTTGCAGACAACACAATTGTATCTCACAGTATGCACCTGTGATGTGTATGGACACACTCAATCTACAGTGTACACATGTATTATCACAATTCACTATACAGTGTACACTCTAGTGTTTTCGGGTCTACCTGACCTCTTTCAAAACCGCATAAAGTTAATACTGATATCACTAAAAAGAGTAAAAGACACACTGTGCTAGGGGTATCGATGTGTGCATGTGCAGATATTACACAGGTTACCAATGATACGTATGCTGCCATTTCTCTGACCATATAATGTACAGGTTTTTCAGACCTTGGCACATGTGCATTTCATTACTTATCTGATACAAAATCCTTTGTGAGATCAAAAGGCACAAAAGCATCAATTTCTGAATGTTCAACTTGCACAGCAAACTAGGCCCATGCTGTATATCAGCCTTTCTCAACCAAGGTGCCATGGCACACTGGGGTGCCTTCTGGCTTTCTCAGGGGTGCCTCGAAATTTTGTGATGGTAGGACTCTGATGTGAATGGGGAACTCTGATGTAAATTGAGGGATTAGGATCTGAAAGGAAGATTCTGATATAAAGGGGGGTTTCTGATGTGAGAGGACTTCTGATGTGAAAGGAGGAGGACTTTGATGTAAAAGAAGGGGGTTTCTAATGTGAAGGGAGCTACTGATGTAAAGGGGGACTCTGATATGAAAGAGGAGCTTTGATGTGAAATGGGGGTTCTTGATTTGAAGGGGGGACTTTGAATCAAAGTGTGGAACCCCACTCTTTCATGTGTTTTTGCTTGGGGTCCCCCCTTACATTTTAGACTGTGGTGCCTCAAGATTTTGCATAGTTTTAAAGGGTGGCTTAAAAATGATTGAGTAACACTGCTGTATACAATGAACGCCAGTGTACCATCATCAAGATAGCAGGTACTGTGGTCACCCCGCTCACATGCATCACGCCACTCATGCAAGCCACTCATGTACCTGAGCAATTCCTCCGTGCTCTTGTTCATTTGTTTTAGTTATTCAGGTTCATTGTATTTAATACATGTGTTCCATAAATTGAACACCACCAGTGCTGTGGCTTTCACTCAAACTTCTGCCATTTCAGTAAGTTAAACATAAATGAGAAACTTCACATATCGACACATATAAAATGTGCTGCTGTTATTTCTGCTTACTGTTTTTCTAACACTTACCTCCTTGTCAGATGACAAGTACCTTCTAATCTTTTAGCAGTTGCCTGTCACTACAAGGTATCGGCGCTGGAAGCGGACAAACAATTAATGTAGCTCTGAATATTTCTTTTTAGGGAATCAAGGACATTTCGCTTGACAGGTTTATGCATGGCGGAGCCAATGTTACAGGATTCCAGCTGGTGGATTTTAATACTCCAATAGTGACGGAATTAATGCAGAGGTGGAAGACATTGGACCAGCGGGAGTACCCAGGATCTGAAACCCCTCCGAAGGTACTTGTTTTTTCTTGTTTATCACACAGGGGTTATACATGTAAAGTGTCACAGGCTAGGAAAAAAATCACAATGCAGAAAGGTACGCACCAGTTACCAATATGAATCAAGCTTTCAAATTCATACAGGGAACACAGGCTACAAGCTCAGCACTTCTGTTTTCCATCCATGGGTAGCTGTATTGCACCAGGCCACCCAACTGCTTAAACTGACAGTAAACTCGGGAGGTAAACCTCAAAAATGTATTCAAGTACCTTAACTATTAGCAAAAATGTATCTTACTTATGTATCACTCGGCTGTTGATCCTCAAATCATCTCTGAATTGCTGCTGACACTGTCCTTCCTTCTGGAGGGTGGCCGCTTTTGTTCCCCATGGTCCCTGTGTGTGTTGTTAAGTAGCCACTGTTCCAAGCTCCCTCCTGTGATGAACTACAGTCTCATGTTTAGTTTACTAATTTGTATTGAGATTGAGTGAGCTTGGAGCTCTAAGCTCACTCAATGTCAATACAAATTAGTAAACTAAACAAATTAGTAAACTAAACATGAGACTGTAGTTCATCACAGGAGGGAGCTTGGAGCGGTGACTACTTTACAACACACATAAGGACCATGGGGAACAAAAGTAGCCACCCTCCAGAAGGAAGGACAGTGTCAGCACCAATTCAGAGATGATTTGAGGATCTACAGCTGAGTGATACACAAATAAATTACATTATTGTTAATCATTAGAGTACTTGAATGCATTTTTAAGTTTTAACTCCTGAGTCTAGTGTCACTTTAAAATTGCCAAGTTGCCAATTACCTGCTGCTCCGGGAATACCAAATCCTGATTCTCAACTCCACTCATTCATGGCTCCTTGCTGCCTCAGAGAGTGAAAAAGAAGTTGCCAAAAAGTTATGACAAAAAGTTGAATTTTAATCCAGAAGTATATGCTTGAAGCTTGCAGAGTATTGCTGAAACAGAAAATCAGATTAAGGTAAAACAAGCAACCTTTGTAGGTCAAATGTATAAAACCTTGTCCAGAACCGCCTTTGCAAAAATTGCAACTACTTGTGGCTCTATTTGCTACTCAAGCAGCCACATTTTTGTGCAGGGCCTCTTTCTGCATTCTTCGAAGAACTGCACGAAAATAGCACGAGTTTGCAGAAGACCAATTAGAATTCACAAATCTAAAACAGCAGGATAAGAATTCTTATTTAAAAAAAGTGAGCTTTGGTTGTAGTTCACTGTTACTGACCACACAGTACATTATGTGAAGCCTTCAAAACCTAATTCTTAGTATATGTGTTCTACGTGGTCAGACACATTCAGAGGTGGTCATATGTACTCATGAGTTGGATATCTGATGTAATTCTGTGCAGATTTAGAACCCATAAAAAGACAGAGTTGATGGGGTGTAAAATAGCATATATTATATATCATACCGTTCTGAAACAAGGCCGTATGTAGTGCTTGTGGCTGTTCTGGAATGCTGATGATGCAGGTGGCTGCTTCCAAGCTGATTCAATTCCATAAATCTCATAAGCACAAGAGCACAGCATGCAATGGCAATATGATATCTGCTCAGTTCACTACATGGCTGCCCTCACTGAGTCTAGGTGACAGGTACCAGCAATACATCCCAACAGAACAATGGCCTTAGCAACTAAATTATATTAGGGACATGACAGAGTGATTATAGAAAGCCTCAGACCTTCTTTTTTTTCTTAGCCTATATTTTTTATACTCCGCTTGTACTGGTAAAATACATACATCTGTTCCTCCAGTTTTCCAGGGCAAGGATGAGGGGTAGTTGAAAAGTCCAAATACATCCCTCGTCACGCTTTTATGATTTCAGAAGACAATTACAGATAGATGTTAATATTTCATACACAGAAGATACATATTGATGCAATTACAGAGGCGGCATTGGCAAAACAAAATACAAACAAAATCACACAAATAGATTTAATGGATTTATTTTAAAATTTTACAGAAATTTGATTTGTTTTTTTTGTATCATCTCCATTTTTCTTACATAATAATGTTTGAAAATTAGAAGCTCTACCATTTACTATGTGGACTTAAATGAAAACTCTACCTTCCTCAGAAAAAAATGATATAGCATATATATTATATCATATAAAATTGCTGCATAAGCCATCATGTAATTAGATAAAAATTACCTTTTCAATTCCAATCTGAATCTTCTGTCATTTTCTAAAACTTCAATGCAATATGATGACCAAATGGTGTTTTGTACGCTGCCGGTGTACAAAATACCTTCAGAGATGTAATTTCCTGCTTGTGTGATTGGCTCACTGATTTTGTCAGAAACCTGCACTAAGATACAAGTAAACTTGTAGACATGCCCTTCAGCAGAAATTTTATTTTTGGTGAGATTCTCCCTAAGGGTTAACTACTTCTAAAGGGAAGCACGCACTGCACCTTTCCTCTTTAGAGCACTGAAAGTACACCAGATGGTTAGAATGAAGGCTGACCCTTCCATTCAGGAATCAGTCTGGAAAGGACATAGTGAGCACAGAAAGAGGTAGGAATCTGCAACAAGTTTAAAATCCTTGCAGTGTACATTGATCACCCAGAGGGGGTTGTTTTTTCTCAACAAAAGTCAAGTTAAACTTTAAACTTAAAGGGTCAGTTTATATGAGTTAGTTTGGCCACCAGTCTATGTCAGAATAAATGATTTCAGAGCTATGTTCATACTTTGCGCAGTTCATATGTTGCAAAAGAGTCAGAACCTGCCAACATGTTACAAAAGACAGTCAGAGCATGCCAACATGTTACAAAAGACAGGCAGAGCATGCCAACATGTTACAAAAGACAGGCAGAGCATGCCAACATGTTACAAAAGACGGGTAGAGCATGCCAACATGTTACAAAAGATAGTCAGAACCTGCCAACATGTTAAAAAAGACAGTAAGGCTCCATTCACACAGGAGCGGTTGTCCGTGCGTATTCGGCCGTACGTGGAGGGGCTCTGCACGTTCGTGGCTATAGTGATATCTGCAAACAATCGGAATCTATGCAGATGAAAGATTTTAGTGCCGCGTGATCTTCTGCACAGAAAACTGCGCGGGAAATCCAAACACTATATGTGAATGGAGCCTCTGAGCTTGCCAACATGTTACAAAAGATGGGCAGAGCATGCCAACATGTTACAAAAGACAGTCAGAGATTGCCAACATGTTACAAAAGATGGGCAGAGCATGCCAACATGTTACAAAAGACAGTCAGAATCTGCCAACAGGTTACAAAAGACAGTCAGAGCATGCCAACAGGTTACAAAAGACAGTCAGAGCATGCCAACAGGTTACAAAAGACAGTCAGAGCATGCCAACAGGTTACAAAAGACAGTCAGAATCTGCCAACAGGTTACAAAAGACAGTCAGAGCATGCCAACAGGTTACAAAAGATGGCAGAGCATGCCAACATGTTACAAAAGACAGTCAGCGCCTGCCAACATGTTACAAAAGATGGTCAGATCCTGCCAACAGGTTACAAAAGATGGGCAGAGCATGCCAACAGGTTACAAAAGACAGTCAGCGCCTGCCAACATGTTACAAAAGATGGTCAGATCCTGCCAACAGGTTACAAAAGATGGTCAGAGCATGCTAAAATAATGAAACCAACACTTGAAATGATAATACTAAGTACCCTCAATCTGTTAAAAATCAGTATATTAATTTACAGTGTGGAATTGAACGTTAAAGGGTCAGTTCATATGAGTTTATAGGGCCCCTCCGGTTGATCTCAGCATAGTTAATTTTAGAGCCATGTTGATATTTTTCATATTCACAGTTTAACTGGGGTACCTGGAGACCACCATAGGAAATAACAGCAAAAGTGGGTGTGGCTTAAAGGAAATGGCAGGGGTTATATAGGAATGGAACTCATTTTTCTGTAAACAGAAACCTAAACCTAAATGTAATACATTGTTACTATGTATTTCCTGTGCTCATCTGCTCCATCTAGTGGCCATGATGTGGTATTTTCTGAATATTACATTCAACCTGAAAAGAAAATATATTAAGAACCTTTGGTTTTACCTCTATTCACACAGAAGGAATGTTTACAGCGATTTGCAGGCCAAATGGCTCCGAACAGTGTTTATAAATAGACCTCCATGTGTCCATCCTGCACACACGTTTAGGTAGCTTAACCCTGAAATATATTAAAATCTATTATACTAATTACCCACAATCTGGGATTCAAGGAGTAGAGGATGTCCACTTTACAAAAACAATGCTCGCTGAGTTTAGTAAATAAGGTGAAGTTGTGTTCTCTTCATTCACCCAATCATACCCTAGCAAATACCCTTTTTTTCTTCCAAAAAAGGCTTTCAAGTAAACACAGCTTTACCCTTTGTACTACAACGCATTGAGGTTAATACAAAACCTATTCACACAGCTGAACAGCTGTGTGAATGAGATTCACAGCACATTATGGCCACTAGATGGAGCTGAAGAGCATAAGAAATGTAATAGCTGTTTGCTGTGCAAACGGGTTATAAATCAACCCCTTGTGAACAGACAGTATTCCTTTAGTTCATTAGCCTATTTGCCTACTATGGCGACCTATCTGAAATATTTGTTTTGATCCAGCTGTGAAATTAATTTTGCTTGCAACACCTGTGCACTCTTTCTTCCTCTTTATATACAGTGTATTATAGATTATAGCATTTTATAATGCCTCATATACATGCTCTTGTTCCTTTCCCTTTATATTCGTACCTTGTACTGGAAAATCCCCAGGGAGTAGATCATCTACTATTGCCAATTCAAAAGATACTCGTTGAAGAGGCCATAGATACAGCTTGACCGGAACATTAATTATTTATTTGAAAATAAAGTGCTTCTTGACCAGGAACAAGTTTACTTGGAAGCAGAATGCCACATTGCAGTGTTATCAGACCTGCTCATTAATGGCCTAGTTCATATATTCACTTACCATTTGACCTCAAAGCTATTAGAGCTATGAGAGGTACTGGGGGCCTTGTATTTTCTAACAGGGAGAAGAGATTGGTGAAATTAGAGTGTGTAAAGTAAAGTTCTACAAGAACTGTAGACTAGTATGTGAGGAAATACAGCGTAGAACTAAATTGACAGATTGATAGATAGACACTAGAGATGAACAAAAAGAAGGATTGAAGGACAGTTTACATGCACATAGTATAGGATAGGATAGACAGATTACAGGGAGATATGATATGAACAGACTAGAGGGATATAAAATAGGCAGACGGACAGAAATACAGGAGAGAGAGATTACAGGGAGCCATGGGATAGAAAGATAGATAGATAGATAGATAGATAGATAGATAGATAGATAGATAGATAGATAAGAGAGAGAGAGATTACAGGGAGATATGAGATAGATAGATCGATAGATAGATAGATAGATAGATAGATAGATAGATAGATAGATAGATAGATAGATAGATGAGAGAGATATGTTACAGGGAGATATGGGATAGATAGATAGATAGATAGATAGATAGATAGATAGATAGATAGATAGATAGATAGATAGATAAGAGAGAGATATTACAGGGAGATATGGGATAGATAGATAGATAGATAGATAGATAGATAGATAGATAGATAGATAGATCGTCACAGAGGAAGGAAGGTGTCTCTATTCCAATGTAATAAGCATGTCATACATTGATGTGTGGTGCCCCTAGGTGGGATTGTGTGTTACAGTCTTAGCTATGCCATCTG
Organism: Nanorana parkeri; assembly: GCF_000935625.1. Lineage (NCBI taxonomy): Eukaryota > Metazoa > Chordata > Amphibia > Anura > Dicroglossidae > Nanorana > Nanorana parkeri. The sequence continues at coordinate 426,562 of NW_017306907.1, read as the reverse complement.
CACAGAAAAATCTTTAATTTAAAATCATTTTAAAGCCCCTCCACATATACAATAGTCCCCACATCATAGGTAAAGCAGTTTCCTATTTTTTTTTCTTGCAGTATACATCTGCCCTGACTTACGATGGTGTACTTGTGATGGCTGAAGCATTCCGTAATTTAAGAAGACAAAAAATTGATCTTTCAAGAAGAGGAAATGCAGGAGACTGTCTTGCTAATCCTGCTGCTCCATGGGGTCAGGGAATTGATATGGAGAGAACATTAAAACAGGTACTGCTTAGAATTCTTTACCACCTACAGAGTTTTTATTTATGAAGAGCTGATGCTGACTTGGTGCAAATGTATTTTTATTACAGGTTCGAATACAGGGGCTAACTGGAAATGTCCAGTTTGACCATTATGGCCGAAGGGTCAACTACACGATGGATGCGTTGGAGCTAAAAAGTACCGGCCTCAGAAAGGTGAGTAATCATTTACTTAATTAACTTAAAGGTGAAGTTCAACCAAAACTGATCATTTACCTTTGCTTGCTGTGGGTTCGATAACCTGCTTGTTTCTTATACTGTATCTCTTAATAACTCTGTGCCATAGTTAGTGAGGTCTGGTGGGTACAAAGGGACAGACTCATTGCTTACTTGGCACCTTGGTTGGTACCAAAATGACCAGCTCCACCCACCTGCTGCATGACTTGTTGGAAGTGTATTCTTCTGTCAATTAGCCTCTATTATACTACAGAACTAAAAGGAGTAAGACTTTGCTTGGCTCCATAATGGCTGAGGTCTGGAGCCATGGACTCCAGCACGAGAGTCACCAAGGTTGATTCACTCTATGAACCATTATCCACAGCTGGAATACAGAGTTTGCATGCACTTGCCCTTTATTATTTGTTAATACCAATTTTGGTTTGTTTGCCTCAGTGATTGTTATTAAGGCTTTTCAGAATTTTTTGACTGAGTCATTGTCATATAATGTGATTGTTATAACCTATAACTAGTCTTCCCCTTTTAAACTCCAAAAATAGTTTGCTTATTCAGTGTAGGGCTGGCAGCTAATTAAATGACTGGTGTGTTAGTGGAAGAAGCAGCACAAAGAGCCAGTCAATTAATGTGCTGACACAAAGCATGTTGATAGGAGGAGAAAGCAGATTGGCAGAAAGATTAGCTCACCACTGTGCTGCTTCTCGTTTTACTGTCTGTTGGCTGGGGGAGGTTCAAGATGACATGGACTCAGGGAAAATGGATTGAATGATGCTGGACCCATGTGGCAGAGAAAATAACTGTGGGGCAAATCCCTGGATTGAAGCCTAATATTTCAGCAAAAATTGTTTATATTTATATATATATATATATATATATAGTGAGATTTAGCTTCCAATGGTAGCGCATTAAGGATACATCCACTCGCTTATGACTTATTTTTAGGGCATCCTTGCCCACTTTTATTAAATTAAAGTTCTCAAAACAATTTGATTACCCTCGCAGGGGTTCGTTATCATCTCTTGCACAGGAACATATGCACATCCAAAACAGCACTTTCAAAGTCCACTGACTTTAGGTTGTCTTATACCAAACGTTTTCACTACACAGGTGACACACTCCTCAGTCCGCCAGCCACAGACTGGTCCCAGGGTGGAGCCCTCCTGACTCCTGCAGAGACCTCCTCTGTCACCCAGGTGGAGCCCTGGACCTGACCCAGCATCCTCCTCATAAGGGCTGTGCACAGGTGCACCATCATTTGGTGCTGGTCACCACTAAAGCACGGACCCAGGAATGGAGATTTCTTCCCTCCCAGTTCTCTTAGAAATCTCCCGGCTCCAGAATCCCAACTATAATCCAGAAAACCCGGAATGAGTTGTAAAGCCAGCTCTTCCCTGGTAACTGTACATTCCTGGAGCCGCTCAGCCCCTCTTGCTGGGAGTCCTGGACGACTTTGAGGCCACATTATACCGTGGTATTGCCACGCCATGCCAAAATATATACTGGTTCTGAAGTGGTTTTACCAAGATCATTGCTGCTGCTGAAGCAGGTGGAGTTTGTTCTTTACAAGTGATTTGGGTGGCTATGTAGCCGCCCAGATCACTTGTAGCAGTCTGCATAGGTGGTGCCGCACCCCCCGCCATGGTTTTTGGGATCCTCCACTTTTGGTATGTGGTCAGTGGGGCAGGAAGCTCTTTAATCAGAGTGCTTCCTGCTCACAGCTGTCACAAAGCCAGCTGAAGTACAAATAACACAGGCAATTTGGCGCAATGCTGAGAAGAATCCTGCCAGAAATGTATACAGTCATTATCGGCTGTTGCATTCAAGCGTTCAGCCGCCTCTACAGCTGGCCGATCGCTTGTATGACAACGCACAGAGCGCCCCTCTCTGCTGCTGCGCCTCCCTCTGCTGCCGGTTATCTCAGGCTCCACTGTCCCCCTTGCTGTCCTGGGACCAGCACAGCAGCCACTCAATTGTACACGGAGGAGAGATCAGCATTCTCCTACTTGCAGACCTCTGCTTCGATCTCTAAAGGCGGAAGTGATGTGTATTACATCACTTCCGCCTTTAGCTATCATTTCTTTGGCTGCTATAGCCAGAGAAGAAGTTGGAGAAGCAGATCTCTGCTTCATCAGCTTATTTGGGTGTCCCCCCTGATGTCTCCATGTGACCTGTCATTGTATATTTGTTATGACATAGGGGGCTTGTTAGCTGAAGTAGAGGCTTGTTAGCCGCCTATGTGATAGCAATAAAAAATGAAAGTCACTGATATTAAATAACAAACACCCCAAAAAATGTAAGTCCCTTGCCCTCGTGTGCATGCACATATAAAGGTAAATACGCGCCAGGTGCACCTACGTGCAAAAACGATAACGCCACACATGCTACATATCGCCGCGAACATCGGACTTAGAGAAATGATTCTAGGGCCATCAATCACTGTTTAAACTAAATTGATGAGCAGTAAAAGCTTTTAAAGCATCGTCTATGAGCAATTTTGGGTATGGTAGTTTTTTGCGATTTCGCGGGTGCACGCAATTTTAAAGCTTGACATGTTTAGTGCCTATTTACCCGACGTGACCCCGTCTTTTATATTTGACCAAAAAATTGGGTAATAATAAATGTTTTATAACATAACGTAGGGAAAACAGTTTTTTTTGTTTCTACATTTTCTGAACTACTTTCATTATATAGTAAAAAAAAAATCTGTCCTCAAAAAATGGTATAAAATTCATTTCAGTACAGCGTTGTAATACGGAATAATTGTCAGTCAAAGTACCGCAGCACTAAATATTGAAAAATGGCCTGGCCAGGAAGGGGGTTTACCACCGCAGTCATCAAGTGGTTTATAAAGCTTTGTTATTTTAATTTAATTTGAAAAACGTCCATTCTGCTTTAAATGTAGCTCATGTACAGTTTTGAGCATCAGGCATTGAGCTACAAGCGCCTCAGCGCTCATATGTGAACAGGCACAATTTAAAAGCATGGGATTTTGGTTGTTGAGCCTTTTGAAGCTTTGAGCTTCAAGCTACAAAAATGCTTAGGTGTGATTCAGGGCTTAAGATTACTGTTGCTTGCCAGCATGTTTTATTGACTGTATTGTGTGTAACTGCTAGAATCTGCTTCCATGGGTGCAGCGTGGGTCCACAGCAGATGTTGCTGTGACGTATGACCAGAAAGCAGCCAGAAAGAATCGAAGTCTCCTTCACCAACACTCATTTAAACAGCTCTGTCTATATTTATTGTACATAGAGAACAATTCCCAAGGTGCATGTAAAATCCCCTATTAGCTCACCATACACATTACAATTAGAACATACAATCTTTTGTCTAGTCAACTTTAGATTTAGCAAAACTTTGTAATATGAAGACCTACCACTTAAATATTCAATGGATTTGTATCCAGTCAAGTAGGCCTTTGCACTACACAGTTATTGGCAGATCTAAAGTTGATTGTGCAGCCAGATTGTAACCCGTGTGATGAACTTTTGACTAATAGACTTCTTTTTTGTTTTTTAAGTAACATACTGTAGGTTTATTTATTTTCAAACATACAACAGTGTGAAGAACAAGAGCAGATGTTGAGATTACCTGGGGGAAGCAAGCAACCACACAACATGGTGGCTGCTGACAGCCATTACAGTAGATATGTTTTGAAGTGCTCAGCGCTCGTAAACGCAATCCAGATAGTCCACATACAAGTGTATTGCTCATATCTGTCATGTAGGTGGACCATTAGCTCCTCAATGTGTTACAACCGATTGAGTTCAACAATCCATTGTTTGACAGAAAGAGGAAGAGTTGACTGCTAAAGTCTTGGAATTACAACTCTAGCTGCTATAAGGAAAACATGCAGTAGACCTTTTTTTAGCTTCCCAGAGCCAGAGAAGAAGGAGAGGAAGGCAATTTCTGGCTTTGGTCAGATCTAAAGGCTTGTGACTTGTTTAAGAAACACCAAAGACCTGTGACCAAAAGGCAGATATCATGCGACATGTCCATTAGATCACAGCTTAGCATAGTTCCCTGAACAGTGGTTTGAATATTTTCTGTAGGGCTAATGGTTTTCTTTTTATTGGCTTAATTTGGGTTAAGTCAATTATATACATTTACAGCGCAGTGAAATACCTATAAATGCCAACCTAAAGTGGCTGCTTTGGTTTATCTTGGTCTATAATTTTCTTTAACACACACTGTGTGTTGGTTATATAAAAAGGGAGTTATTAGGTTAAGCTTGATGTTAGGCACAAAATGGTGTCCCTTTGCTGATCTCAGGACTGAGAGGTATGCACACAGAGATACTGTACATAGAGTTGAATTACAAAAGGAGTATAAAATGAGGTCCCTAGACCCTTGTGGGAAGAGCCCTGACTTGTAGTTCAAAAGGAGCATCTGCTCTGCCTTACTGCTACGTATTTAATCAAAATAAGGTAATTTTTCTCACTTTGTCAATGAACAATTATTCACTCCCCTAACCCCTTTGCCCTCCCCTTTATTTTCTCTCTGTATTTCATTAAATACCTCCATGGAAAAAGTTAACTCCTCTTGCCCCTACACTGCAAGGGTTATCTGCTCTTTAATGACTAGGGGAGCTCTGTAAAGGACTTTTACTTACCTGATCCCCGCTCCCCTGGCAGTTTGCCTTCTCCGCTCCCCACTGCACTCCAGCTTGTGGTCTTTCCCTCCAATTACGTATAATGTAGGGCTATGGGAACGTGATCATGTCAACGAGCCTCTGAGCAGGGGGAAGAGGCTGCAGACACTGGCTTAGAGTCTATGTGAGCTTTAAACAGGTCCCCTAGACCTAAACAAGCAGATAAGCCTTGCAGTGTGGGGGTAGCCCCACTGCATAGATAAGTTATTTTTCCTGGAGATAGGCTTTAACTGTTTTTGTTTTTTTATTATATAGAGCTGTTTTAACCTTGTCAGGATTCAAAATTGTTTCAGATTATATAGAAAATGAAGTGGGAAGTCAGTTGTTCTGCTTGGCAGCTCTTTTCAGCTTTTTATTTGTTTTGGCTTTATGTGCTGGACTGCATTTTTTGGTCATTGAAAAGTTAATGCAATTTTCATTGCTGACTTTATAAATGAAATGTGAAACAAAAGCTGCGGCCTTGCCCTTTGCAGATAAATGTGTGTAATGTGTTATTATTAACAAGTCCTTATGAGTAATATTAGGACTGTTTACTACGTTACTCAAGAGATGTCTGTTATATTTTGTGTTTATTATGCTGCATTATGATTCCTTAGCAATCATGTTCACTTTGTAAAGTACGTGTATGTGTTGAATAAAATTATACTATTGCTCACATTGAATTCCACGCAATGCACAAGTGAAGCTGGAGTGTATGTCTGGGTAAACTAAAAAAAAAAAAGAATCAGTACATATCTGCAATACTTTTACATTTTTGCATAGTTAATCCTTAGACAAACATTACAAGTACTCATTGATGAGCAAGACATCAGGTATGCCCCTAATTTCCAGATTGGGATGAAATCCCAGCCATGGTTGTCAATCCCACCTGCTGGACTACAGAACTCTGCCCATTCACCACCACTATTAGTCCTTCTCTACATGCACACCAATACTATGCTGCTCCCTTGACTTCCAAAAGCCTGCACACGCATTGGGGGGCAATTCATCAAAACTGGAGGAGCCACAATCTGGAGCAGTTGCCCATGGCAACCAATCAGTATCTCTCTTCAGTTTGCTCAGGTAAGATTTGAAATTGAGACAGAGAAGCTGATTGGTTGCAGTGCAAATCTGCTCCAGATTTTGTCTGCTCCAGTTTTGATAAATTCCCCCCATTGTGTATAGGATAAGGCCTTTTGAGAGATGCACTTCTGGGGAGCGTGCCTGTGTCAATAGGAATTGACCTCCGAGCAGCTGCCCCTGCAAGAATTTTACAAACCTGGTGAAGATGTCAAATGGAGTAATAATAATTGGTTCTCACTTCGGGAACAAGGCAAAATAATGTTGGGACATGCTCTAGTGCCCAACAAATGGCCCGCAGGCCCAAAGCTGCCTTCCAGCATTTAGCATTAAGCCTATTGTACTCCCGGCCTTTAATCAAGTCTGGAGCACAGAGGGCTGCATGCTGAACGAAAGTGGCTTCAGTGGGCTTTAATGCTGGATTTGCCTGCTGCCAGTGACAGCCTCGGGCCAGTGCTCAACCTAGGAGCTGAAATGATCAGCTCCTGGGCTTCTGCTCCTGCTACTGAGTTCTCCATATGAGAGCTGGCAGCAAGTGATGTAAACAACATGTGTAACAAAGCTTCCTCCTTCAGGCTTCCCTGCCACTCTATGACATCACAGAAAGAGATCTACACAGAAGAACAGGCCCTGCAGGCAGTTGTTGCAATGCCTTTCTGTTAGTCCAGGTGTGATCAGGGTACAGGGTATGTGTCATGGAGGTTTGGCTGCATTGCGGTGTGCCCCTTGTGGGGTTATTTGTGGCACTACAAGTTCCAGCATGCCTGTAGAGAACCACCTAATGTGGGGCCGAAAGTGGCAGCATGCTGTAGTACTTCCTGTGTAGGTGGGACTACATGTATGTGTCAGCATGTCTTTGTAGACATGAAATACTGTGAAGACCACACTGCTATTTGTAGGTCCTTAATTGTGAATGTCTGAGCCTTGGCGCCCAAGAAGCAGCCTTCTAATTATCTCTGCAGCACAGTGGGCTGCATGCTGAGTGACAGCGACTCAACTGTCAGCGCTATAACTCTGGAACAGCCAATTGTCAATTACCGCCTCGGTCCAGAACTAAACTTAGGAGCAAAATCAAAAAGCTTCTGGGCTTCGGCCCCTGCTACTGAGCGCTCCATAAGAGTGTTGGCAGCAAGATATGTAAACACAGTACAAAACCCCTTAAGCGATACTCCCTCTCACCCGACCCGCTGGGAGCATCTTTGCCTCTTGACAGCAAAAAAGGCTATTCTATGTAACTGGATCGTACCTGAGCCTCCATCCATGGACACCTTCCGCCCCCTGCTCAATCGCCTGTTACTGCTGTATGAACTAGATAAGAAATTTAACCAATTACGCACTAAAATCTTCTTCGACACTTGGACATCCTATATTACATCGGAATTTTCGCTGCAGCAATTGCAAGATTTGATGTCCATTTTTCGATTTTCTAAGTGGTATCTAGAAGCCCAATTGACTGGCTCCCTAGGATCACTGGATGTCCTTGGTCCCTAATTTTCCAAAGGTAACTGCAGTTCCCACCTATTGTACATAAGGAGGCTTGGTCCTTCTGATATGCCCACGAGTTCCCACGCCATAGAGATTTGGTCTTCTACTCACAGTACCGACCCTCACGGCTGTAGGGTTAACTGGTTGTAGCTGTTTATATATTAGTACCCGCAATACAGAGTCGCTAAAGTGTTTCTCACCATATGGTGATTTGGGTTCTTATTTAGTATTGCTTAGATATATTCGTTATGCATGTCTAGATCACAGTCTGCGTACTGATACATGATCTATGATCCATGTCACTTTTAGATCATATCTGTATTGATTTTACTTTTGTTCTCTCAATAAAAATCTAACATGCTTAAAAAAAAACACAATACAAAACAATGTGGTTACAAGTGAAAACAACATCACTGTATTTCCTAATAGAATGGAAGCTCAGGCAGAGCTAAAGAAGTCCTGTGCGGCCGTTCCTTGCAGCAGTTCATCACTGTGATAGTGATCTATTGCTGACTAATGGCAGCCAGCAGTAGATCACTATCAGAAGTGACCTGTTCCTGCAAAGCTGCATAGAGGGTGGGATCAGGTTTCCAGTGACCAAATGCAGCTCCCCCATGAAAAGAAATTTAAAAAAGGATATTAATGACTTTTTTGAAAAAACCCTTTAGCAATCTATCCTGGGGTCACACCAAATATGTTGGATGTTCTGGGTGAGATTTGCATTTACTGCAAAAGCAAGTGCAATGCTATTCAGAATTTTAAAACATTTTATCCCACATTAAGAATCGGACATGACTTTTTTCAGTGCAGCACACCGGAATGCACAGTGAGTTGGGATGTCATTAAAAATTAATATCAAAGGGGGGTGTGGTTTGGGCACGGATCGATATGACCGCATCATCCGGAGCAGCGCTACGGGATTCTGCTTCACAGCTACTCACAGCCCACATAGGAATCGTTCGGATTCCTCTTCACAACCGGCCGGGTGCCGACATCCTCGAGCATCATATCCAAGGGTAAAAACAAAGCTAAAGGACCTTGGAGGCTCACAGACTTCTACCCTATGCTGCCCTCCTCAGGTAACCAAAATGGCGCCTAAGCAACACGTGCAAGGGGATCCTCAGAGGTTCCACAGTCATTTCTGATTCTGACATAGAACAGAGCACTGCTGACACAGCTGAAAGAGATGTCCAAACGTCCAACTACATCCCCACTGAACTCACCGCAATCCAACCGTGCTGTAAGTAAGACACAATCTGCTGCCCCTTCTTCTATGCCACATGGTCCCCCTAAATCGGTACCTTCTCTGGAAGCCCTCCCTGCATCCTCTAACCCAGCATCTGAAGCATCCATAAAACTGATGCTCCTTTCTCTCCGCACGGTACTCCAGCATGACTTAGTCCACGTCGAATTGCCTACAATCCCAGGTATCTGACCTAGGCGAACGCACGGATCATATTTAAACATATCTGGGTGACTACGCGTCAGCCTTTAATGACCTTGCAGATGCGTATTCTGATCAACAACAGCTCATCCGTCAACATTAAGATAAAGTTGTGGATTTAGAAGACAGGTCTAGGTGCAATCATATTAAATTTAGGGGGATCCCTGAATCAGTCAGGGCTTCTGAACATCCTATGTTTCATCAGCACCTAGTCACCGCTTTGCTCCCTGAGCATCAGCCTTCTGATCTGATCATTGACAGAACACACAGATTATTCCAACCTAAACATCTATCAGCCTCGACACCCAGTAATGTTATCGCCAGAATCCATTTTTTTTTCATATTAAGGAGAAGATGATGTTCTTAATCAGGCAAACAGCGACTCTCCCGTATCCATACTCTAATATCTCGCTTTTTGCTGACATCTCAGCTGCCACAGTCCAGAAATGAAGGGAATATGCTACGGTCACCACAGCACTCCATGAAAACAAGATCTCCTACAGGTGGGGCTTCCCCACTAAACTTCTTGTCTCCTATCAAAACAAGGTGGTCCCCCTTCTGAATCCGGTAGAAGCAGCAAAATCACTGCAATCCCGAGGTATCAACATTCCCACTCCTCAACCGTCTTCTAGACACAGACTTCCACAACGTGTCCCTATGGACTGGTCTACTCGTTGATCATTTAACCTCAACCTACTTGATAATCTGTGGTATACACCTTACATCGACTGGTGTTGCCCACATTTCTTCAGGATCCCGTTCCTGCTGAATATCTGGGATTTCTATTTCCCCGACCTACTGTGTGCTATGCACACTTTGTTGTTTCTCTTCAGATTGATTTTTTTCTTTCTGTTTTTCCAAAATGAATAGCAAAGCATGCACAACTGTGCACAGGTTACCATGTGTTGCGGTAACGTATGATAACACATATATGGATTACAGCATGTTAAAGCAACACAAATTAATGAAAACTATAGTGTGTCTCTGAGGACATGCTAGTGGCAGAACTTGTGGCCCCCTATATTCATTAGGCCGACCACCACTGCTCTAGAAGGTCAGAGGGAGGTTTTGGAGTAAATTTGGAAAATACTTAGACACTTTAAAAAATATATATATTTTTACATAAATATATGTAATTTATGTATAGGGTTATGCTATTTACCAATATGTGAAAAGAGAAATGGTCTAAGATAAAATCAGTAATATATTTATTATATAAGTCGCATAAGAAAACAAAAGCCTTCTGGTCACCAATCCCACATGAAAACGATGGCCTTCAGTCATGTTCTCCACCGTAATGCTGGCGTGAGGCTGAGGATGATTTGGGAATTGTCCCTTTTATGTCTAACATGCAAAATATACTATACATTTTTTAACCAGTCACAATTGATAAAAACAAAGTACTTAACCAATTATGACAGATAAAGAAACATGGGTGTATGACGCATTCTACATAAACACTGCATGGCAAGGTATCTTTCTTAAATGTGCTCTTAGCGAAACATAATTTGGTTGCTTTAATTCATGAGCCATTGTGGACTTTATTCTCCCCCCATTCCAGTCTTCAAATCTAGACTGATGTTTATTTGTAAATCATACTGTTTCACTTCCATGACATGATTGGATGATTGCAATCTTAAATTTGGCCGTTCATCTTGCTGCAACTCTATTGTTAGAGACAAAAGTCTTCATTTACTAAAGATCATCAGTAAAGACATTTCTTTATTCTCACATCCAAATTCAAGCAAAAACAAGTAATACCCATGAAATGTCCATCTTTAATGAATCAAGCAATATTATCACATAAATATATCTTAATGAATATTCATTTTTTCAGCACCACTCAATGGACTAGTGTGAACTGCTAAGGCATGTCAACCCAAGGCAGAACCAATACATTATATAGCTTAGTGTAAAAATCAAACAAAAAAAAACCAAACCTCTCCCCCAAAAAAACACAACGTAACGCAACTCAACGGATGTCAACACAGTATGCAAACTCAAGTCCACGTACCTCTATTGACTCACATTTTTGGCTCCGATTCCGGTGTTAATGCACCCTTTAGGTCAGCCAAAACTTTAAACTGTGTCCCCAGTCTATCTAAAACATTTGACTTGAGTTAGGCTTTAAGGAAGTCATGACCGTAGTGTTAATGGCTGCTATTGCTGATTTCATTCTAAAAATGCTATGCTGATGATTTGTTCTTTGTACATTCTCGGTTTCAGGAGACATATTTGGGTTAGGGTTCCAACTTCTGCATGATTGCATTTGCAGCATACTTTCACAATTAGCATGACATACAGGAAACTAGCATTTTTGTACAAAAGTAATTTTCAAAAACAAAGGATGTTCTTTAAGTGCATTCTAGTGCGGTTAGCTGCTGGAACGCACTGTATCACGCAGTAAACTCCCCCCTGCGTTCTGGAGGGGGTGTGGCAGTGCATTGAAGTCAATGGTACTGCAGCCACGCCCTCCCCCCGCACCCGCAGTGAGATCGCCTGCACCAGAATATGGGCACAACAATGCCTGCGTTCCATGTCCAGTGTGATGGGAAAAAATAGTGCATGCAGCATTCTCTCTAATTGCAGTGGACTGGAACGCAGGCATTGTTGTGCCCGCGTTCTGGTGTGGGTAATCACACTGTGGGTGGGGGAGTGGATGCGGTCCCATTGACTTTAATGCACCGCCACACCAACTTCCGCCCCAGAGCACAGGGGGGAGTTTACTACGTGATACAGTGTGTTCCAGCAGCTAATCATGCTGCAACGTACTGTATATGGTGTGAACAAGCCCTAACGCTTAACTGGAGGCAGATACAAATTAATGTGGCTCCAAATTCATTCTAACTCTTTTGTATTTTATAAGTGCAATTAGTGTAAGCACCAGAATTTGATTTTATTTGACCCTCTTGCAATCCTTTATACAGCAGCACTTTGGAGAAGGAGGAGTAGGAGTGGAAGCAAATCAAATGTGCTACATGAATATGTATTGAAAAGAAATATGATGCCAGGGGAGAGAGCAGAGAGATTATTTTATCAGTCCTCTCCTGATCTTTCACCGTCTAGTTAGCAGGCTGGTGCTGGATAGAGGACACCACTGTATTCATCCTCCAGTCTAAAGCTGGCCATACACTTTACAACCATCACAAGACTTTTGTCTTGCGATGGTTGTAAGCTAATTAAAAGCTTGTACGATCTGCCCATCTCCGACAGGCAGATCGTACTTGTGATCATCGCATGCCCGCCCCGCTGAGGGGAGGGCTTCCGATGACTGCAAAGCTGAGCGGGCAGTGTGTGCTTGCGCACACCGGCCCGTGTGGCATTTGTCTTACGAGCAGGCCACAAACCCGCCGAAAATCGTAAGAAACATGCTCGTAAGACAAAAGACGTGTGACCGTATAGTAGAAACAGTCGCACACCTTCCATACACCTGCCGATTATCGTATGATCGCGGGATTTCCCGCGATTATGGTATGATAATCGGCAGGTGCATTGCCACATTCAAACTGTAGTGGTGTCATCTACTGTGCTTTGTAGAATGGCTTTGTAAATCCTCCCTACAGCAGGGAACACGGGCAGACCAGCATAGCGAGAAGAATGGGCCCAACCTTAAATTTGGCAACAATAGTTATAATATGTTTGTGTAATCTCCGTACTGAGGTTTTAGAGAAATGTTAGGGCACCAGTCAGGCTTTGTTGCGTGGTTGAGCTGTGTAAATCTCAGAAATGGATAAACAGAAATATAAATCCTTTGGCAGGTAAAACAGCTCCCAAGTATTCTATCTATGTGTTCAGCTGTTTGAATGTTTGGTTAAGTGTTAGGTGTTATATAATCCCATTAGGAAGCAGCACAGTGGACCTGTTATGGTCTATGGGAATTTAAATGTGAATGAGATTGGATGCCTAATAATAGACCTGATTGGATGCCTAATGTTAAGGTGGCCATACACTTTACAACCCTCGCAAGACTTTTGTCTTGCGAGGGTTGTAAAGTAATTTTAAAAAAGTACAATCTGCCCATCTTGGACAGGCAGATCGTACTTGCGATCATCACAAGCCCGCCCCTCCTTCCATACACTTTGCGATTATCGTACGATCGCGGGATTTCCGTACAGTGTATGGACACCTTAAGTCTATGGGCAGCTGAGTCTAAACGGACGGACAACTGCTTACACCTGGTTACCCCTGACTCCACGGCAAGGTCCAGAACACTGATCCTTTTCAATGGACCTGATCATGGCGGATCGAGTATAATCTGATGTACACGGACACATGTCCATTTACATCCAATTCCCCCGAAGACCGACATGAGGTCCAGTTATTTCAGGTTTTTTTCTCCATCGCAAGATAGAGTTTTCCTGGATGGATATAGATGTTGCAGCGATAACATCCGATCCGTACCACTCCGATCAGGAGGGGATCTATGCACATGTCTGTGTGAAAGGGGCCAAAATCCAATTTTATACTTCATGTATACTGTATATTATGCTTAATATTTTTTTCTACTTTGGATAGCAGTATCCCTATAAGAATACTTACTTACATTTACTCATGTATGGCATCTAAGAGGTTAATTGTAGAGCAAACCCAGTTTTACTCTGAATCTGCAAGAATTCTTCCCCCTCTTTAATTTACTTATAGCATGCCCCTAGCTATGTGTTGTTGTATTCAATCCTCATCAGTGAGTCAATGGAGGAAGGACATGGGAGGGGTGATGGAGCGTGCCTGAATGTGTCACTGTCAATACTTTTATATGCATTGACAGTTGTGGCCAAGAGAGCAGGGAGTCATGGTGAAATTGCATTGATGCTGCTTCTGCAGTGGGGGCTGGTGATGACTACAGCAGGACGCAACTCCAAGATTCACAATAAATAAAAAAAAAAAAGGTCCATTATCCAGTTACAGCAGATTATAACTATGCACATCATAATATGCATTATGTTTACAATTTTTATGATGCACGATTCAGAATTATTTTTGTAGTGCAATTTATTTCTCCCATCACACTCATCAATCAAAAGTAATTTCAAATGCACATATTGAGCAACTACAAATATTCATAACCAGTGGTAACTTTTCAGTAAAAAAAAATTAAAAAAACACATTACAAAATAATTGAATCTTCACCACATTTATTAAGCTAGCGAAAATTCCCTGGCAGAGCAGAAAGCCGTTTTGCCTTTAGCAAATAAACCCCAAAAAATTGATATCAAGTATATTAAATTACAGAGACTCTGTAGGAGGGGATGTCTGCTAAAAGTGCACTTATATTTTAAAGCAAATCTGAGAAGAATAAATAAAAAGAATCCTTACACAACCCTCTTCATGTAATAGGCCCCTCCCTTTACCCCTATCTCTGCTACATCAGTGAGCTCCATTACTGCCCATTCAAAATCTTGGTGCTGCTAAATTAGGGGGAATGGGAACGGAAGCCTGCCAGATGGCTCGAACCCTGTCACATGCAGGGCAAGGGGTGTGCCCCAGAGTGTAAAAGCACCAACAATACTAGATGTTGTTATTTGCCAGGACCATTTTAAAGGTGGCCATACACCTTACAACCATCTCACGACTTCCGTTGTGCAATGGTTTTATGGTGATTAACCTCCCTGGCGGAATGATTATGCAGTATTTTTGCATGCCAAAGCGGTACATTGTTTTTCATGGAAATTTGTTCTTTTATATTGTAGGCCTGTAATTCTTAGTAAATCTTAGGAATAATTCACCTAAATCTGTCCAAACAAGAGTCCAGTAGACATCCCGGATATGATAAAGTTTGAAACACGAAATTAGAAAATTATAATATAATATATAATTATAAAAAA
>NW_017306907.1:385639-407671 GCF_000935625.1 Nanorana parkeri | reverse complement strand
TATAATAAATAATTATAAAAAAATTATAATATAATAGTAAAAAAAATGGCCCAGTAAATGGGAATTCTGGGGGCGCTGCCTGATCTGTTCCACAGTCAATAGACTGCCAAGTTCGCACATCACTGAGTTTGGTCGCAGAATCGTCGCTGTCATCACTTTCAGTGTCTGATGACGAATTTCCCAACGAATCGCTATCACTCAATTCTGCAAGTGGTTCTAATTCCCTATCGCTGTTTTCTACCTGGTCTAAAACCGCTTAAGACCTAAAGGGACGCTTTTTGGATGCCATGGACGTTCTCAAGTTTACAAAGAACAGTAACCACGAACCACACAATTTTGTACGACCTGCCCATCATGGACAGGCAGATCGCACCGGCAGATCAATCATCGCAAGTGCTCCCCACTGAGGGGAGGGCTTGCAGATGATTGTAATGGTGAGTTGGCAGTTTGCACTTGCGCACCTCAGGTCGTGTGGCTTTCGTCTTGCGATCCCGCTACCAACCCGCCAAAAATTGTACAATTTTCGGCGGGTTTTCTAGCGTGCTCGTTCTATGAAAATCGTGCGACCTTACAGTAAATGCGGTCGCACACTGCCCATACACCTGACGATTATCGTACGATCGTGCGATAATCGTCAGGTGTATGGGCAGCTTTAGGCAGTGGTGAGGATTAGAGGGAGAGCTAAGGGTAGGTTTAGGACAGTAGTTGTTAACTTACAAGATATAAGGGCCCTCAAATGTGGCCCCTAATGTCTCCAAAGAGCCGCAAATAGTATTTATTATATGTAATCCTACAGAAGATTGTCACATATTGAAAACATACTAGAGGAAATGGTAAGAGATTGTTCTACAGGAGTGGTTGGAGACTGAAGTCATGCTGTTGGGAGTCAAAAACTAAGGACATGCTGCATGAAATAGAAGAAGATTATTGTTATTAGGTAGACATGTGCACCGGCAAAAAACAGTTTTGTTTTGTTTTGTTTTCATTTGGATTTTTTATAAATTAATTTTTCGGGATTCGTGTCGGTAAATCAGTTTGTTTCGGGATTCGGACACAATCCGAATTTTTTGTTAGCGGTAGCATGTACGACTTTTAATTATGAACGAATTTTCCTTGCAGCAAAGTGACATTAGACAAAAGAAAAAAAATGAAATTTTTTTTTCCTACAGTTTGCAGAAGAGAAAAAAAAAGTGTGAAGTTCCCCCCAATTGATACCAGACCCTTTAGGTCTGATAGGATTGTTGAGAGGGACCCCCCAAATTAAAAAATGTGCATGAGGTTCTCTCAAAAGTCATACCAGGCCCTTTAGGTTTGTTAGGAAATTCAGGGGGAACCCTACCCCACAAAACATGGAGGGGGAGTGGTGCAGGGAGGGGTGGGGGCTCGATCGACTCCCCCCCTTTCCTGCCCTGCTGGGCCTATTCTCGGATCAAGGGTCTGGTAGGCATTTTAGGGAGGACCCCACATTTTTTACCCCCATTCTTGAGGGTGGGGTTCCCCCTTAACATTTATACCAGACCTAAAGGGTCTTTTTTTTTCACTTTTACACATACTACCGATAAGGAAGTGCATGTCTAGTTTCTCTCCTCCCGGCTGTGTGCTGCTCTGTGCCTCCTCTGACAAAGAGCAGTGCCCAGTGGGGAGGAGAGAAACTTTCCGAAGGCCGGGAGGATAACTGGGGACACAGTAAGCTTACTATGGCCTCAATTATTTACAAACACTCAACAATCTGATCGCTGAGTGTTTGTACACTGTTCTCCATCCTAACTCCTCCGCCTGTCACACAGAGCAGTGCCCAGCGGAAAAGGAGAGAAGCTTTCAGGAGGCCAAGCGTGGCGGGCAGGAAAGCTGTCAACATTGTCACAGGAGGCTGAGCGGGCAGTGCGGGAGGAGAGCTCAGCCTCCTGTGACAATGCTGACAGAGCTTTCCTCCCCGCCACGCTTGGCCTCCTGAAAGTTTATCTCCTTCCAGCTGGGCACTGCTCTGTGTGACAGGCAGAGGAGTCAGGATGGAGAACAGTGTACAAACACTCAGCGATCAGATTGTTTGTAAATAATTGAAGACATAGTAAGCTTACTGTGTCCCCAGTTATGAATGAATAGGAAGTAGGGATGCAGCGATACCAAGTACTGTACTCAGTACAAGTACAGATACTTTTCGAGCTCCAAGACTAGACTAGAGAAAAATTCAAAAATTAGGAGGCAGCTGTCATTTGTAAGGAGCACACAGAGCTCCTGGGATTTGTACATCTCTGTTTTAATGTATGATTTTGTTTTAATACATATAAATAAAGTGATGCACCAATACCATTTTTGCAAGTACAAGTACTGATACATTTTTGTTTATTGTCATGTGTCAGTTTTTCTAAAACAATACAGACTAATGATTTCAGGACAGTGGTGGAGAGCCAGGTCCCAGCTGCAACCTCTGCAACCCTAATAGGAAGTGTTCTACATCACTTCTTATCCATTCATGACTATGGACATAGTAACTGATACCACCTCCACAGTTTATGAATGGACAGGAGCACTCAGTATAGAGGCTTCCTGTTCATTCATAACAGGGGCTACAGAAAAAGAGATTTAGGACTCTGTGTCCTCAATCTCTTTTTCTATTTCAAAAGAGAAATATCAGGGGTCTGTTTAGACCCCTGAAATTTCACCAAAGCCCCCGACAGTAAAGTAAAACAAATATATATATTAAAAACATTTTTTTTTTTAAAGGTTAGAAAAAAATAAGTTTTGGTTTTGGCCTGTCAAATTTTTTTAATTTTAGTTTCGGTCTGAAAATTCCATTTTGGTGCACCTCTACAAAACAACTTAAACTACACATATTGTTCATTACTGCCCTCTAAATCCCTGCCAGAATATTGGTATTAAGTATTGGAAACTTGCCCAGGAATATTATAATATTGCTTTTTTTTATTATTCATAAAAAAACAACTGGTAGAAAGAGCAGCTGAGTGAGTTGGCAAACAAAGTATATGGGTGGATAAGCAGAAGACGAGGAGCAATGATGATCTGCCAAGTACAGTAACCCAACATTGACAGCCAATAACATTTAATGAAAGTTAAATTCTGGTTTCTGTGGGTTACTGCTTAACTGGTAGTTGCCATTGACAGCACTTCAGTAGTTGCCCGTTAGTGACTGTATGTACATAGAAGATATAATAATATGCATATAAGCATTGGTTTAGAACCTTGGATAATCCTTATGCTGTCTTTGTTCTTGGCTTGCACTGTTTGGACCATCAACTGAAGGGTGTTTTATATAATTATGCTTATGAGTACAGTTAAGCTGTAGAACGCATGTTTTGCACTCATTTACTCCTTGCATTCAAACCATTAATACATCTTGTGCATTAAATTATGTCACATGCATAATTCAGTATGTCATGTAGTGTGTGACCAAGACCTCTGCGGTGATAACCGAGGAAGAAGGAATGAAGCTTTTCACTTGGATGTCTTCATTTAAACAAGCCTCGGAAAATGCTATAAAAATGCAGCTTGCAGACAACGAGTGGCTGTGGGCAATGTTTTATGCATTCCTTTCTTCTGGGGATTAACATCTTCAAGCACTAAAAGAATGCTGGCAAGTCTTTTCCTGACCTTGTCCATCTGACATTTTTAGGTCATTATCTGCATTAAGACAACCTTGAGAGCACGGACTGAGCATTGTTAAATAAAAAAACTCCATACGGATAAAAGCAAAAGAAAAAAGCCCGGAAAGTAGCAGTTCAGCATTCATCCAACATTTATAAATCTGTAGTAGCGTGGTTTATAAAAATAACTGTACAGAGGTGTTACTAAGCACTTGCACAGAAAGGTGTGAAACGGTGTACTTGGTGTATGCTCCTCACACTTGGCAAGCTTTGGGGCCTGGAAGATGAATTGAAACTGGGTCAGGTCCAGGATGACCTTGGAAAGAAGTGGGTTGAATGATGCTGCCCATCAGACCTTCTAATAGCCCTTCTAAAACATTCTGTAGGGGAAGTCTCTGGAATGAAGGTAAATATTGCAGCAAACACTGGTCTTGGTTGGTGAGGGAATATTTCTCCGAATGGCTTCTAGTAGATAAATGGTTTGATTTATTTATTTTACATTATCTTACTTATTGTGTTTTTGTGTTTTTCTTTTTGTATTATTCACTCGATTTGAATTGGCCAGGTTTTGACAAGCATGTTGTTTTTCGTATTACATGACTATGATGTACAGCAAACTTTCTCAACTTTTTACACTAGAGTTATCCTTAAATTAAATTTTAGGTCTCAGGGAACCCCTGTTAAAAGTGTTTTTTCTACAGGTCATAGTACATTATTTTGATAACTAAGCTGTAGATATCAAAGTGGAAAAGGTTCCCTTACATTGGTGGTTAGTGGAAACAACCCTTACTTTGGTCCTCAGTGAGAAGAAGTCCCCTTACATTGCGGGTCACTGAGTATCATGTCCATTATATGGGCGGTCTGTAGAAAGAATGTATTTTTTAAAACCAGCTTAGGAGATAACATAGAACTATGCAGGCAATTTTAGGTGGAAGATCTACCTGCCTCTGCTCAAGGAACCCTTAAAAACCTGTGGATGAATCACAGGGTACTTGTTTTATCCTGTGTTCCCTTTTAAGAGATTTCCCTTCATTCCATTTCTTAACAGGAAATAAGAGGAATATCCTCAGTGAGGGCAGACAGCAAAAAAAAAAATCTAGCAAAGTATCTGACCCTGCCCTACACTGTTCACAAGAAAAAAGAAAGACAGTTTTAATAGAAAAAGACATCTGGACTTCAAAGGAAACAAATATTTCTTAACAAAGTATGCCAGTTATAACTCAAGTAATGCACTGAGCACAAATCTAATGGACTGACAAACTGTCCAAACAGTCCTGGAGCTTGATCTGCTGTGTGGGATTATCCCATGTATGATGCAAACAAAGGCACATGACAGCCCAACACTTTGGGCAACATATGACCCTCCGAGTGCAGAGAGGAACACATTTTGCCCAAAAGATTGTGCTGTTGTGTATCCATTATTGCGGAATACAGAAGGTAATTACATAGGCCAAATCAATTTCCTGGACTGCCTGTTATGTCGAAGATTACCTAATTTCACATCTAGAATCCTAACCATATAATGAACACCTGAATCCATTTTTGTAGCTATTGTTTACCATGTTTTACCAGGTTCATGACTGGACTGACAACCAATTTTCTCAGTTGTATTCAATCGTACACTAGATTGTATGACAACGAGGTCTATCACTTTGACAATGTTCTGTCTGGCCATCATACTTCAACTTCAGCCAATCGAAACAATGGCCTCAATTCACAAAGATAACATGCCAGGAAAAGGTTACCTTTTTCAAAACAGTGACAGATATTTTTAGCCAGTCAGATCTGAAAATGACACATGTAGAGATTCTTTCCTTCTGTTAAAGCATTATGAATCTAACCTTTCATAACAAAGGTCACCAAACCATTAATCCAGGATTAGACAATATATGGTATTTTGAAAGCACAGGTCTGTTTACTCCACTACTCCCTTCCAAAAAAATTGTGTCTTTGGTTTGGTTAACTGAAACAGAAATATATTGATGGACTTACCCCATTGACATTCAATGCGCAACTGACAGCAAAGCTGAGGTTGATTAAACTAAAGACAAATTAGGTCAGGTGTCACAATGTTGATGGCTTATTTGTGTAAGACTTGAAATGTTACGAGAAGACAGTACAGGATCTGTCTAGAAGCTTAGTGATGGGCTGTAATCAGCAGCATTTCTCCAGGTCTGTTGAGGTTGGGCACACAGAATCACTGTGCAATGCCTGTCATTGTTCATGTGGTATGAAATGTACTAAATTGCATTGCGAGAGCCTTTCACAGCCCTGTTAGTGATTCTGTCTTGGATATTTTAACAGCACATGCGCACGTCCCGAGTGTTCTTATATGTAAAGTGTGTCAATGCATTTTAGCTAAACCCAAAAACAAAAATGGACTACAGTATTTTGCCGCTTATGAGTGCTTAGATGTGGTGGCTGCATTACATTTCAGGCCTTTTTCCCTTCATGTTTTTACCTAGTGATACTGCCAGTATCAGGTGCCACCCTAGGCTGCTCTTCTGATTTGGACTTCAAAACCCAACTGCTCTCCACATCTTTAGTATATTAATGAGGCGTTGTTTTGTAGTTTACACAAGATAGCTGTGAAAGCCGATTACATTGATTGAGATATCAGTCCCGAGCACAGGTCCAGTGCATGAAAAGTTACAAGAACACCGGGATGCTGGCAGGATCAGCAGGCTTTTTCCTGTACTTGTAGAAAATGTACTTAGCCTAAAAAAAGAAAACAAATGTAGCCAACTAGCCACGGCCTATAAGGACTGGAGGGCTGCAATATATTATTTTTTTGTTCTTGAGTTTGAATGCTCTTTAACCCCTTCATGACTGAGCATGTTTTTAGTTTCTGTGTGTAAATGACATGCACTTTTCATGTGTGGAACGCGCGTTCTATGCGCGATTTCAGTGATTTCGTCCGTTCCCGTCGAAGTCTATGGGCACTAGCGCGAAACAAAACGGACCAATACGCAGCAAAAACGCTTCGGGACCTTTTCATGCGTGGCCCGTTTTGTAGTGCGTTCGGGACGGACGGAAATACGGACAGGTGGGAACTATACCATTCACTTCAATGATTTTTACATTTTGGTCCGTTTTGTAGTGCGTTCATCGAGCGTAGGACGCACTACAAAACGGTCAGGTGTGAACCAGCACTTATGCTGTGTGATTCTTCCACGTCAATAATATACTTTCTTACAAAGTGCAGCCACACATATTATATTTTGTTTTTTAGAGGACAGATAGGGCTATATATTTGCATCACATATGTGTACCTAACACCTCATTTAGGACAAATAAAATATTTAAAAAAGAGGAAAACACTTTTTCCCCAGTTTTGATTTGTAGTATAAAAATAGCACAGCTAAAAAAAATGCGATAAATACAATCATGTATTTGTCATTTATTTGGAAAAACCTCACATCCCTAGGATTTTAGATTTTTTTCCGTACTTCTCAGCCTAAAACTGAAACCTAACATTTTAATCTTTTTTCTCTAAAAGTTAAAGCTAAAAGTGGCTACCTGGCATACAATGTCACTGTCACTAAGTGTCACACTTAGGGGGTGATTTACTAACCTAAACACACGCACGCACCAGGTGCGTGTGCATTTTTACACAACAAAACGTATTTATCAACCAAACACGAGCAACGTGTCACATTTTCACGCCGTTATGGCGCATTTTTATGTATTTACGTACGTGCGCGTCATGTAGCATGCGCCATAGGCCACACGCCGCTCTTTTGGGAAGGTTTCCCAGTCCGTCCACGTAGCTTCGGCAATCTCCACCCAGGCACGTTGCCTTATGCGCCTGTTTTTGTAATGCGCATGGCGCATGTCATAAATACATGGCCTTCCCTCCACCTGTCTTATGAAGGCCTCAGATTCAAGCATGGCATCCTCCATCTTTCTTCTTCAACAACAGCTCTGTGGGGGAGTGGTCTTCTGTGGACATGTGTGGAACGCGCGTTCTATGCGCGATTTCAGTGATTTCGTCCGTTCCCGTCGAAGTCTATGGGCACTAGCGCGAAACAAAACGGACCAATACGCAGCAAAAACGCTTCGGGACCTTTTCATGCGTGGCCCGTTTTGTAGTGCGTTCGGGACGGACGGAAATACGGACAGGTGGGAACTATACCATTCACTTCAATGATTTTTACATTTTGGTCCGTTTTGTAGTGCGTTCATCGAGCGTAGGACGCACTACAAAACGGTCAGGTGTGAACCAGCACTTATGCTGTGTGATTCTTCCACGTCAATAATATACTTTCTTACAAAGTGCAGCCACACATATTATATTTTGTTTTTTAGAGGACAGATAGGGCTATATATTTGCATCACATATGTGTACCTAACACCTCATTTAGGACAAATAAAATATTTAAAAAAGAGGAAAACACTTTTTCCCCAGTTTTGATTTGTAGTATAAAAATAGCACAGCTAAAAAAAATGCGATAAATACAATCATGTATTTGTCATTTATTTGGAAAAACCTCACATCCCTAGGATTTTAGATTTTTTTCCGTACTTCTCAGCCTAAAACTGAAACCTAACATTTTAATCTTTTTTCTCTAAAAGTTAAAGCTAAAAGTGGCTACCTGGCATACAATGTCACTGTCACTAAGTGTCACACTTAGGGGGTGATTTACTAACCTAAACACACGCACGCACCAGGTGCGTGTGCATTTTTACACAACAAAACGTATTTATCAACCACACACGAGCAACGTGTCACATTTTCACGCCGTTATGGCGCATTTTTATGTATTTACGTACGTGCGCGTCATGTAGCATGCGCCATAGGCTACACGCCGCTCTAATAGCGGCATGCAAGCATATTTCCACTAATGCCATATATGGAAAAATCATGCACATGATGCATATATAATGCTGCTTCACAGTTTAGACAAAAATGGTTAGCTCATGCATTTACATTCCTGCATTCATCAACGCAAGCAACACAATGTAGAGCTAATTTACACAACATCACCTTGCAATTCATGCAGGGCTTTGCACAACACACCTGCTGGGTGTGTACACACTACAAAGGTGTCTAGATTGCACCAATAGATCATGCTGGGAGGGAACACACTACAGAGGTGTATACTTGTTCGTGGCGTGTTTATAAGGTTAGTAAATCAACCCCTAAGTGACAGTGACATACTTTGAACATCACTGTCATGAGGGGGTTAAATTAAAAAAATTAACCCCTTAGAGTGAAAAACAGATCTGCAGCTCAGCTGCAGATTTTCATTCTAAGGGGTTAATTTTTATATTAATGATAGTATAAAAATTATATGTAAATATATCATTTTAATTTGTTACATTTATTTTTATGTTTTTACGCTTTATTTTATTTTTGTTACACTTTTCACAATTTTTTAAAACATTTTTTACATTTTTATTTCTTTAATTATATCAAGCAGTCATTGTGAATTAATCTCACTATTACTGCTAGATAATTTAATACATTTTTGGTTGCTATTATTAGGCTGCTTCAAACTTAAGAACAGCCAATAATAACCTTAGTGACACTGATCCTGCAGAATTTCGGGATCAGATGTCACTAAAGGTTTTCTGATTGTTCCAACAACGATCAGAAAACCTACAAAATTGTATCAGCAATAAAAAAACATGCATCAAAATGTTTCCATTGCTGAAAGTTTAGGGGGGAAAAAGCCGGTATACATTGGGATTTCTCGATCTATACCAGCTGTCAGTGAGAGCAGTAAATGCCACTCTGCTCTCATTGTCAGACACCCGATTCCTGAAAGCTTAACTCTTTCATTTATGGATGCCTCTATACTCACCCATCCATTAATGAATGGTAACCACTGATTCTCAGCGGTTACCAGTATTGCAGAACCCCAAATAGCTAATGATCGGTCATTCACTCGGCTGCCCTCGGCAGCTTTGTGAATAGACCCCATAGTGTACGTGATGAGTCATTTGGGCAATTCGTGGTGGGACGTACAGTGTACGTCTCCCGTCACAAAGGGGTTAAGGCGGACCTTTATCCATATCTTTAAAATAACAACACATAAACCTTTAGAAATGACAAGCTACAAACAGATACTTATAGATAATTGGAGGCTTTGTATTCTTTTGCATACCCTATTCTTCTCACAGTGGCTATTTTAACAAAGGACAGGTTACTAGAACTCCCTTTACTTCCTGGAACTATGGCACATGTGACTAGGACATGTGACCATACACATCATCTTAGGGGAGGAAAATGCCTTTCCCTGAGATCTCATGAGATTACAGATGAGATTTCTCAGCAATGCTCTGCTGATGTAACCTTCCCAGTATGCAATGCTTGGGGACCATTACATCACTTGGGCCCAAGAGGACCAGGACGTGGAAAAACTAATTCTAAAAGCAAAATATGGTTGTTTAACTAATGAATGTAAGATGATTTCAGATCAGCATGCAGAGCTGTATGCTGATGTGATTTGTGGCCAAAGGGGGTAAAGGTCCACTTTAAGTTAATTCTAATAGGCTTGCCGCAGTATATAAATAAATAGTAACCAAGCCTCTGAAGAAAACTACGTGGCTGTCCAGCAGATAGAATTGGTCCAACACCCAAGGCTCTGTTCATGCACTCTTCTGAAGGGGCTGGGGGTACTGACGTTCAGGCAGAGCTAGAAAAACGTTGGGCCTTGATTTTACTACTGTGCTTGAAAGTGAATTTCTCTCTATTCTTCCCAAATACTTTGTTCATCCGTCATGAAAAAAATACCCCTAGACCACTTATTAAAAAGTCTAAAATGTCTCTTTTAAAATTGTACAATGAATATAATTATAAATGAAATCTCAAAAGCAAACAACAAGCCTGCAAAATGCTGTAAGAAAGGAAAGTCTCAGTCTAATAAATACACTACTGGGATTCAAGGATGACATGTACATAATTTGAATTCACATGATTACAGATGAGGGTAATGACTGTCTGCGGCACTGGCCAAATGAGAAGCGAATGCCAAGAGACATCATTCAGTTGGGAAATAATCTCTGCACTGTCTTATCACCATAAAACCAATCAACAAAGGAGCTGGACAGTGCATTTAATACATGTTTGGTATCTGTCTTCTTGACTAATGCTCTTGTCTCTAATTTCAAAGCAAGGGATATCCATTGTCCTTGTTCCAGCTTCACCAATAAAAAAATACAGAACATCATTTCTGTACGATTTGTTGCCAGCCTGTTTACATATGTAATATGGCTTGAGTGGTTAGTCGTTGTAGAGATAATTGCCTGCAATTAACTTTCTATGTAGCTTAAAGTATCAAATAGGAGAGGATTCCCTATTTGATGCCAAAAGTATTGGGACGCCGGCCTTTACACGCACATGAACTTTAATAACATCCCAGTCTTAGTCTGTAGGGTTCAATATTGAGTTGGCCCACCCTTTGCAGCTATAACAGCGTCAACTCTTCTGGGTAGGCTGTCCACAAGGTTTAGGAGTGTGTCTATGGGAATGTTTGACCATTCTTCCAGAATCGCATTTGTGAGGTCAGGTACCGATGTTGGACGAGAAGGCCTGGCTTGCAGTCTCCACTGTAATTCATACCAAAGGTGTTCTACCGGGTTGAGGGCAGGACTCTGTGCAGGCCAGTCAAGTTCCTCCACCCCAAATTCGCTCATCCATGTTATTATGAACCTTACGTCATGTGTAAAGTCCCACCTCGGGGTAGGTGTACCTATGGATCGCAACAGCGGAGGATGGATTAGGGTCAGTATGCAGCAAGTCTCTTATGCCTCTGAATGGAGTAAGGCGGTGAGAGTGCTGCTTCACATCATACCCCGTTTTCATAAATAGTCACAGTGGGGATATGCGCTATCACCACGTGGCAGTGGCCTATGCAAAGCGCAGTAACGAATGTCAGTGAAACCGCATCAATGAGATAATAAACTTGACTATGGTATCAGCACAATAAATGAGATAGTAATCTTGGATATAGTATGAGCACAATTCAATGAGATAGTAATCCCCAATATGGTATCAGCAGATGAGATAGTAGTCTTGAATATAGCATAAGCACAATTAAACGAGATAGTAATCTTCAATATGGTATCAGCACAATCAATGAGATAGTAATCTTGCTATGGTATCAGTACAATCAATGAGATAGTAATCTTGGCTCTGGTATCAGTACAATCAATGAGATAGTAATCTTGGCTCTGGTATCAGTACAATCAATGAGATAGTTAACTTGGATATAGTATAAGCACAGTTCAATGAGAAAGTAATCTTTGGCTATGGTCTAAGCACAGTTAATGTCCCTGGGGTCCAATGCAGGAAGACCCAGGTACTTGCGGTTGTACTCCACTTGTTTCGACTGGCATCTGCAGGTCCACTGAGTGGGGCTGTCTCTGGTTGCTCCGAGGTCCGAGTAGGAGGTGAGGAGACGCTGTGTTGATCAGCGTCCTGCCACATTTGTTAGTAGGACGCCGATCAATTAGTGAACCGTGGCTTTAACCCTGCGGCTCGTGTGAAGGGGGGAGGAGCCCTGTGACGCGGCGGCCCTGCTGCTGTCTCTCCTAGACAGGGACGCTCGAGTCCTGTGGCGCGCATGCGCAGAAGGACGTCGGACCGTGCCGCCGACCCGGGTGGCAGCACGAACATTACATCATGTTGGAACAGGAGAGGGGCATCCCCAAACTGTTCCCACAAATTTGGGAGCATGAAATTGTCCAAAATGTCTTGGTATGCTGATGCCTTAAGAGTTCCCTTCACTGGAACTAAGGGGCCAAGCCCAACCCCTGAAAAACAACCCCACACCATAATCCCCCCTCCACCAAACTTTACACTTGGCACAGTGCAGACAGGCAAGTACCGTTCTCCTGGCAACCGCCAAACCCAACCACGCCCATCGGATTGCCAGACAGGGAAGCGTGATTCGTCACTCCAGAGAACACGTCTCCATTTCTCTAGAGTCCAGTGGCGGCGTGCTTTACAACAATGCATCCGACGCTTTGCATTGCACTTGGTGATGTAAGGCTTGGATGCAACTGCTCAGCCATGGAAATCCATTCCATGGAGCTCTCTACGCACTGTTGTGCCAATCTGAAGGCCGCACAAAGTTTGGAGGTCTGTAGCTATTGACGCTGCAGACAGTTGGTGACTTCTGCGCTCTGTGTCTTTCAGCATGCGCTGACCCTGCTCTGTCATTTTACGTGGCCTACCACTTTGTGGCTGAGTTGCTGTTGTTCCCAGTTGCTTTCACTTTGTTATAATACCACTAACAGTTGACCGTGAAATATTTAGCAAGGAAATTTCACAGAACACCTGAATCCAATGATTTGGAGGGGTGTCCCAATACTTTTGGCAATATAGTGTAGCATGTGAGTGAGATAATGCACCCCATGCTTAGAAAACACTAGCCAGCACAAAGCTAAGCTTACTAAAACTCAAAACAATAAAACATACAAAAGGAGAATTTGGAAAATGCTGCATCCCTATATAGCAGTGTAAATATACAGATTATGAACATGATGAGCAGTAAAAGCTTTCAATGCATTGCCTATGGAACATTTATGGTATTGTAGTTTTGTGTGGTTTCACAGGCGCACGCAATTGTAAGGCTTGACATATTTGATATCCATTTATCCAACGTGACTCCATCTTTTATATTTTACCAACAAAATGGGTATTATATTCTGTTTCTGTACACTAATTTTCATCTTAGTGTATTTTATCCTAAAAATACTAATTTGATAAACATTTGCGCAAATACTGTGCAACATAAAAAATTGCAGCTAGCATGTTTTTATTCTACAGGGCCTCTGCTTTCAGAAAATATATCATTGTTTGGGGGTTTTAAGCTGTTTTCTAGCCAGAAATTCAGATTTTATCATGTATGTGCAAATGTTAAGACGGCACCGGACGGCAAGTGGTTAAACAAACAGGAGGCAGGGTACAACAGACATCAAAAGCAGCCTTGTTGCGTTACACGTGCTGAGTACCTACTCATAAACCTAATGTGCTTTGTGAGTAAGCATCCAGCATACAAAACGCATCAGGGCTGCTTTTAAATCCTGTTGCGCAGTACCTCCTGTTTGCTTAGAGCAGGGGTAGCTAAACTACCATTCCTTGCTATGGCTCAGATGCATGATAGTATTTGCAGTTTCCCCACAGCTGGACGGCTCCAGTTTGGCTAACCCTGGCTTAGAGTGTATATCTCTTTTTTAATTTTGGAGAGAATAAGGAAGGAATAAAGGGTTTTACTGCAGTGTATAGAGAGATCCCCCTTCTTTGTTTCCTGCTGACTATTGTCCAAGAGAAAGAAAGTTTTGTAAATTTGATGAGAAAACCAAAATTTTACAGTTGTCCCCAGAAGACGTAGTAAGGGGAAATCTCCGAGTCGGGTCTTCTGTAGACAGCTCTCTAACAGGGGATTTCTATCATCCTGTTGCATATCTGTGAGAGGAAGTGATAGGAAATTTCCCCGATGGTACAAAGACAGAAAACCATGAAATGGCAGGAGTTTTACCTATTCTTTACTCTACCCAAAACTAAAAGAAAAACTAATTTTTTTTTAGCTATGCATACACTTCTATAAACTGTGCATTACTCAAGCCATTATTGTGGATTCGTGTATTTGATATTACTGTCTGGCTGCAATGTATTTAGTCTTGTGGGCCTAGGTATGCACAAATGAGATGAGGAAGTGTTTTTTTTTTATTCTTTATTTATGCAAAGAACATGTTTTCAATTTTTACAATAAAAAATAGTGTAACAGTACAAGAAATGTACATTGTCATAGAGACAGAAAAACATACCAATTGGACAAAAAACAAGTCCCCAGTAAAGTCCATTGATCTTTCCCAACCTATTTGGCTACCTCGAGTCTCGCTCTAGTCAAAAAAAACAGTAAAACCCAGACCCAGAGCAGGGAGATTTTGTAAAATGTCCAACTCCAGGTAGAAAATTGGTAGAATTGTTAGAAAATATAGAGAGAACTATTGAGGACAAAAAAGAATAAGGAATGCACAGGCTTAGGAAGACATAGTACAGAAAGACAGAATAGAGAACGGAAGAGGAATAGAGAGAGAAAAAAGGGGTAAAAAAATATATAGAAGGAAAGGAACAGGTGTCGATGAAAAAATAGCTCAGAGCCGGCCTCCGACCTATATATTTCTGCCAACCACTACAATATATAAATAATAAATCAGTGACCTCTAATCATCTGGTGCGCAGAGAGACCGATATTCCACAGAATTGTGTCCAATGGAACCAGCAAATGAATAGTAATCACCTGCACTCAGTAAAAGATTTCAAATGATAAAGTCCACATGTTGGTGTTACATTGTTGCCCTGATGAAGGGTCCCTACGTGGCCTCGAAACGTCAGTTATAATTATTGCAACATGTATGACGATCTGTCCGATTAAATGGACTTCATCATTTGAAAACTTTTACTGAGTGCTGGTGACTCCTATTCATTTGATGTGCACAGCGCCATCCGTGAGTATCACTATAAGCACCATTATTGTGGTTTTGTCCAGAGATGTTGCAAGGAGTGCAGGGGGACATATTGGACTCCAATGGAACCAGACATCTTGAGACCCTCCCCCCATTTGGGCTTCCTCAGCTCTCAATTCCTTCATTAGTCTCATTTCCTCTACTTTACGGAACCTCAGATCAATGGGCAGAGGAGATGGTTGTTTCCAAAATAAAGGAATGCATGCTTTAGCTGCTTTCAGGAGATGAATGAGCGAGATCCGGAGTTTTAACATTCCTTGTACCCCTTGAGGCGCCACTTAAAAGTTCCCCTTCTTCCTCTAACAGTTATAAGCTCCCCCAACCTTTGATCCTGGTCAAACCAGTCACTGTTAGAGTAATTAATAGCAAGCATAAGCAGAGGGATCTTGTCTCATTGCTGACCCTAGAGCAGAGGTGGGCAAACTCCGACTCTCCAGCTGGTGTGGAACTAAGAATCCCATGAGGCATTGCAAGATTCTCACAGCCACAATGATCCTGAATTAGATAAAACAAATGTTAAATATAAACACGTATCTGCGCATTATAAAATCTGGCATTCTCCTACAAGTGATCTATAAATATCCTATGTTACAGATTGGTTACTGGAATGATATGGATAAGCTAGTTTTACTGCAACATGAACCATCCTTAAAAAATGACAGTTCCGCCATTGAAAACCGCACAGTCATTGTTACTACAATTCTGGTAAGTCGTTTTCTATATAAATAAACTTTAACGTGTGCATTTTGTTTTATTTTCTTTAACTTAAAAACATGAATATACATTATATTATTTAAGTGGGGAAAAATCTTTTCTACCTATGCTCCAAATTTAAAAACATTGAAAAAATCCATGGAATATGTTAATGTATATTTATGCTTTATATATTTGAATTGAAATTAATTTAATGTGATATTATATCTTGAAATAAATAAAATTACTGAATATTTTTTTGATTTACAACAGCAAGAAATGTAACATATATTTACTTACTTTAATGCTGTGTTGCATTAAAAGATTACTGTACTGATTAGCTAAAAAAAAACTCAAACATTGTATGACCAAATTCGATAAAATTGTTTTGATGCGCTTGCAAAATCTGAGACCTAGTTATGATTTTCAATGTTTTTCTAGTGATTATCAATATTTTTCTGAAGAATTAATGTTCACAGAATTACAATACAATAAATAATGTTCACAGTATTACAGCAATAACAATAGAAATAACATTTCATATAGACTGTACACACGTTAATCTACCTGAAAAACATTTTTATTTTTTCAAAAGTATTTATTTTCCTAACATACTTGAAACCACCACAATCCCCTCAAAATATATACTTCCCATTTATTACTTGTTCAATAGAAAAAAGCTTATCGACATTTAGCATACATTTATAACATAGAATACGTTGCATGTGTATTTTTTCCTAAGTTACATCGTGCTTTCATGAAGGATGAATATATTGGTTTTAGTTGTTTCTTTTAAATGATTAAATATCAATACAGTTCTTTTATTTTAGTAAATGGTACAAACATACAAGTCCTCTCTGCCTTTAAGATAATAGTTTCTTAAGTTAGCACTATGACCAGTTTTATGTTGTCAACATCAATAATTTTCTACTACTGGTGAAAAATTATTGAGATCCACATGCTACCGTAAAGTAATTTAAGAAGCTAATTTTGAAATTTACAACAGTACATTTTCCTGTCTATACAACGCACAGAAAAAGCCTAGACAGCCTCATTTCTTTTGCTGTAGAACCGTAGAACATAAATCACCTTTCTTTATTGCGCAGTAATATCTAGCGTATTTGTCAGCCTCAAAATTCAGACATGCCCTTTAAATCTGTTGTCAACACAGGCAAGTGTAGGGTGACCTTTATTTGTCTGGACTTTCCAGTACATTTCTCTGAACTTTTCACCTTCTCTGTTACACTTGGTTTAAACAGAATACATCTATAAAACAATCTTAAATGGGAATAATGTGTTTAAGACTTTCTTTTCTTTTTATCTTTGGCTGTTGAACACTTAAGACACGAATGGATATCTTTTTTATCATTCTAATAATTCTGCTGTTACAGGATTATTGTACACACTTCTATGTACAGGGAGATAGACTGCTTTGCATGATAAGTTATACACTCTGAGCTGTTTGTACGTTGCATTTTTTTCCTAAAAGATTCAGTAATGGGAAATCATACTTCAGTACAGTCCTCCTCTTTTCAGCCTCTGATGAAGAATCCTATTTTAAGGAATTGATCAAGAAAGAACATTTTCAAGACCCAGCGACCATGCCTTGCTATGGCTCAAGTAAAATTCAACAATGTAGTCAAAGTAGTGATTTTTTTTTTTTTCAGTCTTCAATGTGGATTAATATCCTTCTGACTTCATAACATCCATCACACTACTTATGAAATGCCTTGAGATATATTTAAATACTGCAGTACTGAAAGATCGTACAACTGCTCCCAAAAGTTATCCAATAAAAAATGAATTGCAAAACTGGAGGCTCCCTCTAAGACATCATTATGCTGGTAAAAGATAGCTTTTCAAGTGGGAATAGTCAAATGTAAAATTAAAAACTACATTTAAATTAAAAATACACGGCATTCCCTACATATATATTCTGTTAAAAAAAATCTTAATTAAGTATCATTTTGTAAAAAAAAAACAAAAAAAACTTAATACTATACATTTTACTATACAAACAAATAAGTTTGCTGGCTAAAAATATGTAGTTTATAACGTCTATATAATTATAACAATACATTTTTCATTACTTACATTCTTTAGTGTTGTTTTAGCATTTCATTTTGTATATTATGCTGTTTTTTGCTATATTGCCTGCTGCTGTGGCCTAATACTTCACCTTTTATTCACAAGTGATGTTTATGGTAGTGTGTAATGTCATTAGTTTAGCCTTCTAAGTTAAACAGATTATTTGCATTAAAATGCTTAATGAAAAGTGTTACATTTCACTGCTGGCTTTAAATATGTACAGTGGTGTCCCTTGTATGTTTGAAAGGATTCCACAACAGGCAATTTTTCTTAAACTGTTTTTACAGAACCATTATTTAAATCAAAAGATCAAACATTTCTTTTTTTTCAATACTGGTAAGGCTAACTCTGGATTTCTACAGGAAAAAAAACAAGCAAACAGTAACAATATTTATTAAAAGTGAATTAATTTTAAAAAAAATTAAAACGTTGCACATAGGAAATCTGGTTTTACTCTAACAGTTTAATCCGGTGTTTATTTTGTTAAACTAGATTTTCTTGGCATTTTTTAATTTGACTTTTTATGTACTTATTTATCTTTAACAGCCCCTACATAAGATTTATAAAGTGTGACCATTTTGTGCCTTGCAAATATAAAAAATGTTTAGCCTATACGGGAGTACAAGGAATTGTGGCGATCAGCTGAACAAAGAAAAGCCCCAAAACTAATTTGATTTTTTTTACACTTTAATATTTTGTAACCCCAATGATAACATTTTCAGAGAAAACTCCCAACAGTAAAACATTTTGGGATAACCTGACACTTCTGTTGTATCTGTTTTATCTTCTTACTTTACATCTTGCCTAAAGTGCATCTAAAGGCATCATTTTAGTTGTGGATACAGTATAGAATAATTTTTTTACATTTAAAGTAGGGTTTTTTTGCTTTCTATGTCCTCGCTGGGTTGATTCTCCCTTTCTATGTTTCTTGGTGACCATTGTCGCTAGACCGTAAGTGGGGGGAGAACTAAAAAATGGCAGTTTTTGCTAGAACAGGAATAGAGTTGAAATCTTTTGTGAAGGTTCTCATTTATCCAGATTATGGCATAGCTAGTTGTAGTCAGTCACATTCAAGTGGGCATGTTTTTTATTGTTAAAGATGTTTTGCAACTTATCCAAGCCACTTCTTTAGTTCTAATGGGTGTCAGGAACATACCGTAGCCACATGGGTAACTCAGTCAACTGAATCCAATCACCGTGGAATGTGTCGAGATTGATGTTGATTTCCCAAGAGCAGAATTTTAGGTGTGGAAATTGTGGAACTTGCTTGTTCCCTAAAGGGGGTGAGGGTCTTCAAATCCATCTATCTCTCACATATGATGCCATTGTAACATCTATACTCTGGCAACTTGATAACAATGATTACCTTCAGCCATGAAAATCCAATGATTATCACCTTTTACAGACTTCGTGGCACCAAGGGAAGGGATTATGTCATTATAACAGAGTGGTTTGACAACTATAGAAGAGATAGTCACCCGCACACCAAGGTCCAATGCATCAATATGTCCTTTTATTGATGGCAGATACAAATGGCATTACAAGTATGAGCAACGTTTTGGAACCTACCAAGGCCCCTTCATCAGGCAATAGTTGCCTGATGAACATAGTGAAGAATGGTACTCACAAAAGAGGTGAATAAAAAGAGTGTTGGACATAAATCTAAGGATACATGCAGATTCCTAGCAGTCAGAGAAAACAATCCAAATATGCTGCTAGACCAGCAGAAACAAGCTGACTCAGCTGAGCGCGTTTTCAAGGAGTTTCCCCTTCTTCAGAGCTGGCTATTTTGAATTTGTGAGGCGCCAACTGCTCGTCATCCCAGCACCCTTCTACATACTACACTGGGAATCCGGTCTGGTGTGCAATGGGATATCTGTTTATTGTGGTTCCACATCTATGACACCTCTTATCTTGATCCTGGACAATCAATGATTGCCTTAAACATTCCGTGGTGATTGGGATAAGCTGGCTGAGTTACCTATGTGACTGTAAATGATGAGGTATGTTCCTAACACTCATTAGAGTGTTCAAGAAGCAGCTTAGATAAGCTGTAAAACATATTTTATGTTACAGAACAAGTCCAGTTGGATGTGACTAACTATTACTAGTAAAAATCTTCCAATTGATACAAGATGGAATTTTGGAATTTTTCTTGCTGTATAGAAATGTCCTCTTACTTCCTGTTGTGTCTACCAGATTGGAAGTAAATGTAATTCTGCCCAATAAACACAGGCAGCAAAACTAAAAACCATACAAGGATTAAACCATTCCCTACATTGTTCAAAATGAAAAATAGTCTTGGCTTTAGATATACTTTCAGCCCCATTCACATATTGAAAACAACGCTTAGAAAGTTGAATATGTCATTAAAGCTGACATGGCAATCCAAACACTGCATTTTCTTTTGATATAGAGAAGCCTTCTGCACAAGCTCGAATCAAATTATGGTGGTGGTAGTTAGATTATAAGCATATAATGCATGTTGATTACTCAACTCAATAATGCACATTTGCTGATAAAAATTGTTTTCAAATGGTAAGTTTGTAAATAGAGCTTTTGGCTCTAGAGTTGTTAGCTATAGGTTTTTGGGGCAACCAAATTTAACGCACGGGGCAAATATTAGGTGCTTTTCATCCTTTTGCCAGTAATCACACATTATTGTACAGCATTGGCTCCTTTCATAACTCAAAGCAAAAAGATTACCACTTTAATGTGAAATGCTTGGGAAAGTGATAGTGGATGCATGAGGGCCATATTGGTGCATGTATGCAGTTTTTGAGTAATATTTAAAAGATTTTCTTCTCGATCTGGATGTGCAGCACACATGTAACATTCCTGTATTGTTAATATTTAGCCCCAGACAAATCTGTTGCAGTCAGGCTACCCACCAATTAAACCAAGAATGTTGGGTGGTGGTATCTACAGATGTGTGCTGAAGTGATAAAAATAAGGATGAAGGGACTGATGCAACACACTTCCAGGGAAATAAAAGGCCTAAGTTGTAGCTGCTATTTTCTGAAGTTTAAAAGAGAACTATGGGGTAAGTGTTTTTCCCCATAGTTCTCTTTATGGACACGGGAGGACATATAGTAATGTAGATACCGAACAGCAGTGAGTGAATAGCCGAATGGCGCTGAGCGGCATTCGGCTCGGCTGTTATGCTGGGTCCCTCAGAGGTACCGAGCAGAACAGAACGGCCACCCAGGAGCGGGAGACTGAGCCGTGTCAGAATAGAATTTTTTTATTTTAGATCACGGCTGGCTCCGCCCAGCTGTCAGAAGCAGGCTGTCGGCCGGCCAATGGCCGGCTGCTCGGCCAGCTTCGGCTTTCATCGCGGCTCAGCCGAGCCGAGGCATATGCCTTCGGCTTGACTGAGCCGCTCGGCTAAGTGCGGGAGCTATACGGGCTATTGTGAATCCTGGGGCCGAAGCTAGCCGAAGGATCGGCCGAAGCAACGGCTAGATCATTCGGCTGCTTCGTGAATAGACCCCTAAGTCTCTAAGCAGATTTCATGCTGTTGTTAAGGTCTCTATAGTTAGAGAAGTGTACAACTCAAGAAGAGGCCGTGGAAGTAGATGTACAAAAAATACTTTGTTCATCATTTGTAATGGGCCTATGAGAGGGATGATTTGTCCCTGCAATCCAACCAGATACAAAATGTGGCACTTCTAGTTGTAACGTGGAAACATTTGAACCTTCAGTGTATATTCATCTTGTAAACAATTTCTTGGTCAAAGGTCATTCTGAGAAGATTCCCCAGATGGTTTAGTGAACTAATAATCTACAAATGACCAAATCAATTAAACTGAAACTATAGAGTCTCCAGTTGGTGCTCATGTAAGCCACTGTCCTTGTAAGACAATAATGTAACAGCTTATAGCCCTAGGTGTGCAATATGTATCTGTCAAGAGAGAGTCAGGTAGAGGGCAATGCTCAGCATTTCTCTAGGGAGATTAGATTAATAATCGCCTCAGAATCCTATTGTGAAAATAGTGTTTCGTAATATTGAACCAGGGGTAGGAAATGTTATTGGTAAATAAATTTAGTTTAAGAGTATTCTATGAAATGAACACTCGTATAGTAAATGCCAAAATACAAATACACTGTGATTGAACTTCAGTATCTAGCCATACCCAATAGCTGACTCTAGAAGGGGTTAAGGCAT
>NW_017306907.1:353001-385629 GCF_000935625.1 Nanorana parkeri | reverse complement strand
TTAGGGTCCCTTTATATTACATATGGGTCTGGCAAG
This sequence comes from Nanorana parkeri, assembly GCF_000935625.1. Taxonomy (NCBI): domain Eukaryota; kingdom Metazoa; phylum Chordata; class Amphibia; order Anura; family Dicroglossidae; genus Nanorana; species Nanorana parkeri. The sequence continues at coordinate 385,593 of NW_017306907.1, read as the reverse complement.
TGCTGGGATACCCTCCACCTTTGACATAGACCAGCACACAGTTTAGAGTAACATCCAAGTGGTGCTGAGCAGTGAACACCTCCTTCACTTCTTGTCTGGCAAGCACCGAGACATACAGAATACTTTTGCCATTTACTGTATGCCCCCTTTGGACTGAAAGTGAAGGGAGGCGTTTACTGTGTTACCTAGTTGCATAATAGATATACAGGTGAAACTCGAATAATTAGAATATCGTGCAAAGTTCATTTATTTCACTAATGCAACTTAAAAGGTGAAACTAATATATGAGATAGACTCATTACATGCAAAGCAAGATAGTTCAAGCCGTGATTTGTCATAATTGTGATGAGTATGGCTTACAGCTCATGGAAACCCCAAATCCACAACCTCAAAAAAAGTAGATTATTACATGCAATCAATAAAACAAGGATTGTACATAGAACAATATCGGACCTCTGAAAAGTACAAGCATGCATATGTACTCAGTACTTGGTTTGGGCCCCTTTTGCAGCACTTACTGCAATTACGTTTGCACGATATTCTCATTATTCGAGTTTCACCTGTAGGGGTGTGCTCAGGTTCCGACTACTTGTGTTGACTACTTTACAACACACACAGGGACCATGGGGAACAAAAGTAGCCACCCTCCAGATGGAAGGACAGTGTCAGCACCAATTTAGAGATGATTTGAGGATCTACAGCCGAGTGATACACAAATAAGAAACATTTCTGTTAATACTTTTTTAAGATTTAACTCCTGAGTTTAGTGTCACTTTAATGTTTGTTTAGGTACAGCTCCAGGTGGGGAATGTCCCGGCCACAGCTGATTGCGCTGCCACTGACAGCTTCCTTCCAGCTTTGGATTAGCTCAGGTTATTCCTGATTATTAACCATAAGAAAGTAAAGTGTATGGGAACTTTTCATTATCTATCTATCTATCTATCTATCTATCTATCTATCTATCTATCTATCTATCTATCTATCTATCTATCTTTCACAGTGTTTTGTACCTAGGCAGTTGCTGAATAGGGGCAACTAATTGTTGTTGCAGATTGCCCTTTGGTGACTATGTCTACTACTGTATATATACAGTATATATAGTCACGTTTCAAATCATGTTGCAGTTTCAGCACCGAAAACATATGTGCTTAGTAGAGAAATGCAAATGAAGTACATGTGTAAAAAATATATTATTTCATTCTGTATGTAATAGAGGTTTTTAGCAGCAGATGCTTGCTGGATAATTGCTGATATGTACATGTTGGTCAAGTAATTTGCTTATTTGCATAATTTTGACATCCCTAAAAATGGATTTATGTGAAAGAAATGTTGTTTTGTTTTCACTTTTTAAGGTTTATGCATGTGCTAAGCACAAACAATAGCGTGTTACTGCACCAATAAGAAAAATTCTCATATTTTATACCATAATAAAGCTTACTATTGAAAGACATCAAATCATGTTTTCTATTTTTTGACATGTTCCTGAAAAAAACCACACAGCAGATTTGTACACTCTGTGCTTAATAAGGTAATTTGTGTGTTTTATGTAAAGTTTAAAGTTAATGGATGTGACTTTTAGCAGTGTACAAATGTATCTGTATCACTTATGTTTACTTACGGTATGTTATGGTCTAGTTTATATTGATATTTTCCTTGTTGATGTATTAAAATGGTGTGTTTTCTGTGAAACGTGGTGCAGAGGCTGTTATTTTCTTATTTTGAAAAGTCATAGTCGGGTTGCATATTTAGTAACTAAACCCTCTAACTTTAAGAACTTGAAAACCAAGTTCAGGAAAAAAAAAATTTATGTTGCGTGGGTAAGAGTCAGAACTTCTGTCAAGTCTTTATTGCAGTCTTTGTCCACATTATGGAGAAGTTCCCTCACTTCCGGTTACGGTGACACCAAAACGGGAAGACAAAGAACACTAAAAGTTTCACAGATGTTCTAACCCTTACCCACTCTACTAAATACATCTGTGCGTATTTGCTGTCCCTATTCCCTATCAGAGAGATGGCTCATACTCTAACTGGTAATGAAATAATAGGCATCTTGTTTCTCTGCTTTTAAGGAGCACTGAATTATTAATCTCTCTTCTTATAGATGTACATATGTGGATATAATAAAGATATAACCAAATGTTATGTACTGTAAATAGAGCACCATTATCTTGAGAGCAGGCCCTTCTTGCTTGCACAACATATATAAAGCAATGAGATTAAATGGAAGGAGGGGAAGGGGAATCTCAGTTGCCTTGGAAATGCATCCGGATGGATTCAGGTTTTCTAATCAGCAGTATCCACTGAAGAGGTTAAAACTGAGCAAATGCTAAGCCCTTCAGTCCCTTGGAATTAATTCCCTATATTGCTTTTCGAGTAATACACAAATGTAGGTGCATTTCATGATCTGTATTCCGCTTGGATGACAATCCGAAGTGTGCAGTTCATGCAGAAAGTTCATGCTTTCATTGCATATTCGTATCTGCACTTGGTAGTCATCTTCTGGAGAGATCTCATTAGGCCTCTTAAACCCAGATGGTTAGAAGTAGCCTGCATATTCATTGTTGAGGTATGCTGAGAGCTCACTTCAGCATTCTTATACAGGCTTTGAATGTAGCTGGATGGTTTAATAGAGTTGGCTGCTCATCAGAGTGTGTACGTTTTACCTTACAATGTGCATTTCCTGTCACGTGACAAGGCTAACATGAAGACTCCCATTCTGTTCTATCTGAGCATTGTGTGAATCCCATGTTTCTGCCCCGTATATATTTTTCAATGGGAGCGCTTGAAAAACGTATGTTTTTTCATGCAATTCCACGTCTAATAACCTATAATCTCCTTCTCCTAGCAACTAGCTTTCCATTGGCTAAAACAAAAAAACATGAAGCTTGAAAAACATGGAAAACACGTGTTTGCACACAAAAAAAAAAGCTTCAAAATTGCCTGACAATGCTCAAGCTCAGGTGGTAATAGGGCCTTCAATGAACAGTGATGCCTGCAAATTGCTACCTTCAAACTGCAGTCCTACAGTCTTCCTTCCTTTCCAGTTCATACCCTGTTAGGCTTGACTGCAAGTGATGTCTCATAGATATACCCTAATGAACAGTGGGGAGAGACATGTTTTAGAGAGAGGAAGGATAAGAACCCTGGCCTGGAGAACAAAATGAAAATCTGAAAGGGTTCTAGTCTTCCCACACTCTACTAAACAGAATCATTTTTATTTCTGTTGCCATTGCTCGCTCCCCGTCTGTGAAAACGTCAGCAGGACAGCAAGTGACAGAGAATTCTCTATAACAGTGACCCAGATAGCAGTGAAAACGCAACACTGGTTCTAACCGCCTCAGGATATCAGTAGCCTGTCATGAGAAAAATATGGAGTCTACCATTGCTGACCAGGCTAGGTTCCTGAATATCATGATGTTTTTCTGGGTTAAAAATTTTAAGTCACTAACCTGGAACAAGTATAGTATGCAGATAAGGGCCTCTGACTTTTCTCTGGCTTTGCTGATCTGAATGCTTGTTCTAAGAATTGAAGTAGTATGCAGTATTAGAGACAGTGTGACATCAGAACAGCCAAGCAACTAGAAGAAGATCAGCAGTGAAAGCTATCACAATATTCACAAAGTATATAAATGTATGTTCCAAATATAACTTCCACCACCAAGTTACACCACCTCTTCTGTATGCAGAGGCTTAGTGCTTCGCAATCTATGACAATAGGTAAAGCTTTGTGCTGTTTCCACAAACTGAATGCACATCCTAATACACTGCAAAATGTATGATTACCAGAATTTAACTCCTAACATTATAGATAAATACAGTACTTGGTACCACCTGCATTAAATAATTGTTGAATAATGCCCACCTAACCTGCAACACATTGTCAATTGGCAAACAAAGTGATGATAAAGTCAGAACACTGCAAACATTATAAAATACTCAAAGTTTGTGGAAAGGGCTGTGTGCAGTGAACTAAATCTACAGGCTTGTACTGCTAAATAAGTAGGGACTAATTACTATTCAAAGTTAATGTTCACTTACAAAAAAATTTAGCTCTCATACATATAATACAGGTTTAGATATTCTTGTATTGGGCAACATTTCAGAAATGGTACAATGGTTGCCTTGGCTCATTTTATCAGCACTCTGTGATTAGGTCGTATTAGTGAAACACTGATGTAGGTCAGTCTCCCTAGTGGCAGTTGCTCTTTATGTGTGCTTTGAATGTTCATTTAGCTTAAGGGATTAGGTAAAGTTGTGTTCACTTCAAAAATTAAATCATTTGGAACTAACATGTCTTTACTAGACTAAAAACATTCACTTTGCACACTAAACAGTCTTTACAACTATATAACTGTGTGTTCACACTATTATAATAAAACATTTGTGGCCACTTCATAGTGTGTAGTGGTCATAATAACATATACCCATTTACTGGAACCATGAATAGTGTTGCTGTGCATGTTCGGGTCAAAGTGAACTTCTCTCCGAATATCAGGTATTTGAATTGGGAAGACTCAAACCAGACTGCAATGTTTACTTGAAAGTGTGGTAGGCTATCCCATAATGCCCTGGACTTCTGCAGCAGTCAATCCACAGTGGGCAGGTTTGGCCCCAGGAAACACTCACCTCCTGTCTGGTTCCACCAAATAGAATGATAAATAGATAAATAAAAACATAACATAAACAATGAGGTAACACCTATGTAAGAATACATACATTACAAAAAAACTGTGAACTTTATTTTTTTATTCTTCTTGGAGACAATTTCATAGTGTCTAGTGGCCATAATAAACAGTGTTGATGTTCGTGTCCTGGTAAAAGTGAAATTCTCCCTGAATATCACAAATTTGATTCGGAAACATTTGAACCAAATTGCAATGTTGCTGGAAAATTGGGTGGGCTGTCTCATAATACCCTAGGTTTCTGCAGCAGTCAATTCACAGCAGCCAGGCTTGGTCCTAGGTAGCACTCACCCTTGGCCAGTTTCCCCAATTCTAATAATAAATAGATAAAGGAAATCATAAACACACATAAATACAAAAAGAATAAAACAAAAGAAATGATTTAAAAAATATATTTTTTCTAAGACAACTTTAAAGGCCTTCTGTCTCTAATATGAGGCCTGCTTAATTTTTGGGAAGACCCCGTCAAGGGCCTTCTGTCACCCTCTCAGATCCATGTGGCAAGACTGAAATGGCTGATTGCATTCTACCACATGAGGGGGAAGACAAAATGCACCACTACGAGGAAGTGCTTCTAAAGTGCTTTTACAAAGCCTTTACTCATAGTTACATAGTATTTGAGGTTGAATAAAGACATAAGTCCATCAAGTCCAATCTATTGTGTGTATGCATTTATGTTTGAGCTGGTGTGTGCGTGTGTGAGTCCATGTGTGATTTTGCTCTTAGCAGTACCTGTACCCCTGTATGTTATGGTCTCCAAGGAAGTCGTCCAAGAGTTTCTTGAATTATTCCACACTCTTAGCTGAAATCACTGCCTGAGAAGAACCCCTTGCGCCCTGTGTGCTGAAATTTTTTCTCCACCAATTTTTAGTGGTGGCCTCTAGTCTTTGTTATGGGGTTAACCGTAACGAGTTTGTTAATAATGTTGCTTTCACCATTGAACATTTTATACAAGAAAATCATGCCCCCCCTTAATCTCCTTACTTCCAAAGAGAGCATATTTAATTTTAACAGCCTTGTTTCATAGCTCTGGTCCTCCAACCCCTTAATGAGTTTGGTTGCCCTCCGCTGGACTTTTTCCAGCTCAAGGACATCTTTTCTGAGTACCGGTGACCAAAACTGGACCGCATACTCCAGATGAGGCCGAATCAGTGATCTGTAAAGTGGCAAAATTATAGACTTGTCCCTGCAATACATTCCCTTCTTAATACAAGACAGTACTCTACTTGCTTTGTTTACAGCTGCCTGGCACTGCAAGCTATTTTTCAATCTGTGGTCTACCATGACCCCCAAATCTTTCTCCATTACTGACTTCCCTAGTGGCATACCCATAATTGTGTTATCCGCTTGCCTATTTTTAACTCCAAAGTGCATTGCTTTGCATTATAGACATTGAACTTCATCTGCCATACAGTGCCCACTCCCCTATTTTATCCAGGCCCTCCTGTAATGTCATACTGTCTAAGTCCGTGTCTATTACCCTCCCAATTTTGGTATCATCAGCAAACACTGAAACGTGGCTATTCACTCCCTCCCCAATATCATTAATAAACAGGTTGAAAAGCATGGGGCCCAGCACAGAACCCTGAGGCACACCACTCATGACCTCAGCCCATTCTGAAAAGGTGCCATTAAACAATACTCTTTGTAAATGTTCCTGTAGCCAGTTTTCTATCCACGTGCACACTCTTTCATCTATACCCATAGACCTTAGTTTGTATAACAAGCGTTTATGTGGCACTGTATCAAATGCTTTGGAAAAGTCCAGACACACTACGTCCACCAGCCTCCCTCCATCCAGATCTCTACTTACCCCTTCGTAAAAGGTTAGCAGGTTGGCCTGGCAAGAACGATCCTTCCTAAATCCATGCTGGTTATCAGTTATTATGCCATTATCCTGGACAAATTCCACTAAGTAGTCCTTAATCATTCCCTCTAACATTTTGCATACTATGGATGTCAAGCTAACTGGTTTGAGAAATACGTTTTCCCATTCGATGTCAGCGCAGTTTTTCGAAGTTAGCCTTTCTGAAGTTTAGGCTTCTCGTCCGATCGGCCCAATTCCCTTTCTTGTACCCAATATTAAAAGTAATCACCTTGTGATCTCTATTACCCAGTGACTCCCCGATTACAATATCCTCTATTAACTCCGCATTATTGCAAATGATCAAGTCTACGATGGCATTATTTCTAGTTGGATCCTCAACCATCTGCTCCATGAAATTGTCTCGCAACATGTTCAGAAAACGGTCTACCTTTGCCGAATGGGAAGTCCCATCAGCCCAATTGATGCTTGGGTAATTGAAGTCTCCCATTACCACAGCATTACCATGTTTCCCCGCTATTTCTATTTGGAGGTTTATAACAGACACCCACAACAAGTTTACGGCTATGGTCCGTTCTATCTAGTTCTAGCCATAAGGATTCCACGACATCTCCACCATTTGATGTGATATCGTCCCTTATGTGCATATGTAGGTTATTTTTAACATAAATGCAAACCCCCCTTCTTGCAAGCCTGTCCCTCCTGAACAGGTTATACCCTTCTATATTAGTGACCCAATCGTGTGCACTGTTTAGCCAAGTTTCTACTATTCCCACTATATCGAAGTCCTCTTCGAGTATCATAATTTCAAGTTCTTCTAATTTATTTGCTAGACTTCTAGCATTGGTGAACATACATTTAATTTCTGTACTATTATTGGTTAGACGTTTGCTTCTTTCTTGCTCCCCACAACTTTTTTTAATCTGCCTTGTTATGGTTGGTCCATTCCTAATTAGATTGCCTTGGGCGGTTGGATTTACTTTATTGACTGCATTGACTATGTTGTTTATGTTCGCTGGATTGACTAATTTGACTATGTTGACTGGAGCGAGCTCACTATTGACCCCTGTATTATGCACTTCTGTGTTATTTGTCGTGTTTACTTGTTTGATATTTAATTTGTTGGTTTTTATTTTACCCTCCCTCCATTATCTAGTTTAAAAGCTCCTCCAGTCTTTTGACCATTTTTAAGATGCAGCCCGTCTCGGCTGGTAGCCGGTAACCGACTGAGAAGTCAGCCCAGTTCTCCAGGAAACCAAAGCCCTCTTTCCGACACCAGTTCCGGAGCCACTTGTTAATTTCCCTCAACTCGCGCTGTCTGTCCGGAGTGGCTCTTGGCACCGGCAGTATCTCAGAGAATACTACCATGGAGGTCCTTTCCTTCAGCCCAGCACCTAAGTCTCTGAACTCCTTTTTAGGACCCTCCATTTACCTCCTATTCTGTCATTGGTGCCGATGTGCACCATGACAGCTGGGTCGTGCCCAACCCCATCTAGTAACCTGTCAATTAATTCCGCAATGTGTCGAACACGAGCCGCTGGTAAGCAACATACTGTTTTGACGCTCACGATAGCTACCCGTCACAGCTCTGCTACCCATGGCTAATAAGCAGGCAGCAGCAAAAGAACCACCACCAGCAGAGGACATCTAACAGAGGTGTTGCAAATTTTATTCAGGCAGCAGTGGGTAGGCCTGATTCCAGGTGGCACTCACAGTAACAGCTTGTGCACGATGGTGAACAAGTATATCAGCTCCATTTCAGAAACCAACAACCTCAAAAGTAAAGAAATTCCCCATAAACATCTGGATGTCGATGAAGGATCAGTGGTTGGAGCTTGCAGAACATTCTCTATAGGTACTGGACCACCCTGCTGCAAATGTCTTATCAAAAAGGGTTTTTAGTGCAGCTGGAGGGGTGGTGACTGATATACACATCTGTCTGTCCACGGCAAACCTGAAACTTATCAAAATAAACAAGACTTAGATTTTGGATGCCTTCCACACCCCCTGGTGGCTTCCACTGGTTAGTTGCCACATGTGGCCAAGTCTCTTTTTTGTGATAAAGCATATATTTACAAAATTAAGCTCACACACTGTTCCTGCTAAGTGGTGGTGCTGCTGCTGGTTATGTTACTGCTGCATCTGTAGGCCCCTCATTACAGTCAATCTGTAATAATTCTGAATTCTAAATGTATGGTGCCAGCCACCAATCCCAGTGGCAATCTAGCAAACTCTTGACATAGCCTCTGTCCAACCCACCACCCTCTCTGCCCCACCTCCCAAAACATAATCAATAAATATATAGATAAATACATTACAAATAAATAAAAATGCTGTCTCCTTTTTTTGGATCCCAGAGGTCTCACGCTCTAATTTGTGGTTGCTGTGACAAATGCCTACTGTAAAGTTCATTTCTGCTTTTAGCCTGTTATCCTTCTTACAACAAATAAGAAAACAATTTTTTTTTGCCCACTGACTATGTTGTAATAAGGATTTTTGGTGATGGCTAATAACATTTGCTATCAGTGTGTCAACATTAAGGGAACCCACAAAGCTGTAAATTTAAGGATTTGCACCTTTACCGTGTTGCCTTGAAGCTGCATGCAATGGCCCCTCCCCAAAATACACCATATTTTCTCCCATTGACATCAATGGGGTTCAGATACCATAGCTTTGGATTCCCAAACATTTTGACCTGTCACTGCCCGTAAAACTGCCCGTAAATCGGACAGAGGCATAATTGAGCAACACTATCACTAACATTATGTTCACTCCCTAGCTTCTGTTTGTTACTTACCTAGGCCCACCCCTGTGCTAGTGTGTTTCCATAGCTGCCTCTCTGCACACTCTCATTTATACACCTAGCTTTTAAGAAAAATCAGAGCTTAAAAGCATATCTACTCTGCTGAATCAGCACTTATGAGGGCATACAGTCAGACAGGGCTTTGCATGCCTTGATCACAAAGCCCTATGTCAAATTAAATATCTAATAAGTATGCTAGACTGATTCTAGCAATCACCATTACAGCCACATATTTTCCACTAGATATTACATGCATCAGTTTTTGGTCTCAGTGGCAACCTCTGCTCTAGAACTGAGTTTATCTCAAACCACGTACCTTGTAGTTGGGAAGAGTGCTCACTACCATTGTCAACCTGAAGGAAGAGTGAAAAAGCAAGCAGTCAGCATCTGGAGTTTTTACACATAAAGTAGATTGTTGTACATAAACTGCATGCTTTTGTAAGAGCCATTTCAAAATGTACATTGTGTACGTAAAGCCCAAACTGCCTTTTTAGTTTTGGATAGAGTGTGGAAGAATTAGAACCTCTAGATATATCAGTAGATATTTATTTATGTCTGTTTTCCCATTGGGGAGAATCAGCCCTCTACTGGTCCTGGTGACCACGTTGTCACAAGAAAAGGAGGTGAGGGGAATTCTTTCAGTTTGGAAACAGGTTCTGGTGACAACTAAGAGGGGATATTCCTTTGCTTTGGAGAGATCCACTTTTCCTGAGAAGAACCTCCCAGAGGGGTCAAAGACAGCAAAAACAACAATACAACTGACCGGGGTCTTAACCTCTCCCTACTTTATCCAGAACCATAAAAAAGTTGGCTGGCTTTGTATAAACTTTGGGCTAGTTCACATCAGCCCCACTGGGCACACAGTCCCAATGCAAAGCCAAAAAGTCTTGCTTTGCACCGGGTATGTTGGATGGTGTGTGTTGCAATAAAATGATGCAGGCATTGTTTTATTGCAGCTCAGTATATTGCATTGCATATAATTAACATAGAAGTAAAAAAAGAAGCAAGCACTGCAGTGCATTATACCAAGCATTGTGCAGCACACGGCAGCATTTTCTGCTATGCATTGCCATGTGCTGTGGTGTGAACCAGCTCCTTAATAGTTGGTAGCACCAGCCAATCTAGAGAACTCTCTCTACAATGTCAGGGGATTACTAAATTTGCCTATTAAAATTTTTATAAGATATGGTTTAATATACTTCTAATACACTATATTGCCAAAAGTATTGGGACGCCGGCCTTTACACGCATATGAACTTTAATGGCATCCCAGTCTTAGTCTGTAGGGTTCAATATTGAGTTGGCCCAACCTTTGCAGTTATAACAGCTTCAACTCTTCTGGGAAGGCGGTCACAAGGTTTAGGAGTGTGTCTATGGGAATGTTTGATCATTCTTCCAGAAGCGCATTTGTGAGGTCATGTACTCATGTTGAACGAGAAGGCCTGGCTCGCAGTCCCTGCTCTAATTTATCCCAAAGGTGTTCTATCAGGTTGAGGTCAGGACTCTGTGCAGGCCAGTCAAGTTCCTCCACCCTAAACTCACTCATTCACGTCTTATGGACCTTGCTTTGTGCACTACTGCACAGTCATATTGGAACAGATAGGGGCCATTCCCAAACTGTTCCCACAAAGTTGGGAGCATGAAATTGTCCAAAATATCTTGGTATGCTGATTCCTTAAGAGTTCCCTGTACTGGAACTAAGGGGCCAAGCCCAACCACTGAAAAACAACCCCACACCATAATCCCAGACACGTCCATCGAATTGCCAGACAGAGAAGCGTGATTCCTCACTCCAGAGAACACGTCTCCACTTCTCTAGAGTCCAGTGGCTGCTCGGCCGTGGAAACCCATTCCATGAAGCTCTCTACGCACTGTTGTTGTGCCAATCGGCCACATGAAGTTTGAAGGTCTGTAGCTATTGACTCTGGAGACAGTTGGCGACTTCTGGGCACTGTGCGCTTCAACATGGATTGACCCCGCTCTGTCATTTTATGTGAAAGGAATATAGTTACATAAACCACAGAGAGACCTAGTAAAACCATTTTTCCTGTTTTCTCCCTATGTATACATAGTCCCGTTGAATTTCACTACTCAGGTAGAATAAAACATGTAATATTATTTTGTAATGAATTTGTTTTTGGATTTTAAGAAGCTTGAGGTTTTTTTCACAAACTGAAATTTTATTATGGTGGTACATAATTATTTGCCTATGAATCTGTAAATATATTTTATATCATTATTAGTTATTACATATAGTATGTTTCAGTTACATAATCACTTTAAGATTAAAAATAACATTGCAAAATAGCGATGATCTGCTTCCTTTAACAACCAATACAATTTCAGTTACTAGCGAATCTCTTGCAATCCAAGTGTTGGCAGCTGCAGACAGATCAGGGGATATTTTCTATTTCCACTGAAATTGCCTTTACCGAAATGAATCAGTGAAATATGACGTAACATCAAATAAAAGATTTACATTTGGATATCTTAAGTATAACTGAAAAACTAAAATGGGCACCTATAGACACATTCCATATTTTTTAAAACATTGTAACTATTGTTTTCTCATCCATATTTTTGCTCCTTGTAGTTTAAGTCACGAAACCTTATGTGTATTTTGTTGTATGATTAGAACAGTGTTGTATTATCGACATATATTGTTCTTTTAGTACTTTTCAATGTATATGCTGTCTTCATTACATTAAGGTGTTTGTTAAACTTTTTTGTTTGTTTGAAATTTAAATCCGGTGGAAAATCCACTGCATTTTAAAGAGTATTTTCACCTTTATGTGTTTACAAGTCTATTAATGTATATGTACCTCTGTAATCTACGTGCATCAGATTTCTAGCTGTGAGAGGGCTGTTGAAGTGTATATGTTGACATGGAACATCAAGGGAAAGTAATTCTCAAACTATAACCTAGTACCTTATTTTTAGTGTGTTAAGCCAAGTGGCATTTGAGAACCATGATTTGTACAATTCTTAAAGCAGCTTAAGGTAAAGGCATCAATTTATTATGTTACTAGAAAAGGAATTTAAAACGAGGTTGAGCTTATTATTTTATAGTGAACCTGACTTAGCCTAAAAAGTGTCTAATATCACAACAGTGCCAAAGTAAAGTATCAGTTTTAGTAGTAGCTATCGAAGCTATCCCAAGTTGAGGTTAAGCCCCACCACTTCCTGGTACTAAGCTCCACTTTTTATAATCCAGTTAATTAACATAGTCCAGTGGGCAGTAGAGGCTCCGGTATTTGAAAATTAAATGACATGGGGTTGGCATTAGTAGCAGGATGAGGTAGGCATTCATTTTGAATTAAGGAAAAGTTAAGACCCTGTACACAGCCTGGACCTAGAATCCAAGGGTCTCCACAAAGAAATGGAGATTATTTGAAGATTAACCTAAGAGTGTAGGTATCACAAGGTACCAACACTTCAGCGCTGTTGTTACCTTGGACACATTTAGGGCCAGTTAAGTTTCACTTCAGGAACCACTGGTCACGTTAAGGGTTCTGGGGAGCCTGTGCTTCCAGTGACATAATATGCCATCAGCATTAAGCATCAGCTGTAATTTTATAAACTTGGTTTCCGAGGCTTTCCAACCTTGTATGAAACCATTTGGCAGATGTTCTAATCAAAAATTTTCCCAGCGCAAATGAATCACAGCAAGCCTTCCTCCTTAATTGATTCCACCTGATCACACTGGGGCAGCTCCACAAGGCAGGGAACCCTAACATCTATAGAATGACAAAAAAGGAGAGCGCCCACTCCATGTGAAGGATCGTTTAATAATTTGCTTTTAAAAAATGGTAATGTACTCACAAGAGAAAAGTGACACAAGCATATTCAATGGTTCACCTCATAGGAGGCTATCGGCAATCAGAAGCCACAGAACAGCCAAGTCAGCTCACGACCGAAGTCGTCTTCCAGCAGCGAGTGGCAAGAGTTAACGCATTTCTGGGGCATGCCCCTTCCTCAAAACCCTTGCCACTCGCTGCTGGAAGACGACTTCGTTTGTGAGCTGACCTGGCTTCACTGTGGCTTCTGATGGGCAACAGCCTCCTGTGAGGGGGATCATTGAATACGCTTGTGTCACTTTTCTCTTGTGAGTACATTACACATTTTTGAAAGCAAATTATTAAACGATCCTTCACATGGAGTGGGCGCTCTCCCTCTTTGTCATTCTATAGATGTTCTAATCAGCCCAAATTTGCAGATCCCTTGGCGATTGTGATATTGTTTATAGTTAATAAGTTATGGCTTGATCTGCATCTTGCAGTGGATTAAGTTTGTTGCCTAAAGGTGGAAAAACCCACTGACCTTGTAATCAGTGCAATAAACCTTTTGTTAGTGGATTCCAGGTTATGTAATTTGCTAACATCACTGTGTAGATACCTTGTAACCTGTATGAGAACATGAGGCACCGCCACCTAAAATCATTTCAAGCATGTTTCTCTTTCAAGTTATCCTTTTTTCATTATAGGAAGCCCCTTATGTAATGTACAAGAAAAACCATGAGCTGTTGGAAGGAAATGATAAGTTTGAAGGATATTGTGTAGATCTGGCCTATGAAATTGCAAAACATATTGGTATCAAGTATAAAATTGCCATTGTTCCTGATGGAAAATATGGAGCAAGAGATTCAGACACAAAGATCTGGAATGGAATGGTGGGAGAGCTTGTATATGGGGTAAGCATATACTTTAATATCATAGAATTACATACAAAGATTTGCATTTTATGATTGTATAGCTGTAGTATCTAAATCAAACACTCTGTTAGTTGCAAACAAAGCAGATTTAAACATTGCATTGGTAAATCACATTTTACAATTTGCAAAATAATGTAAAATCCCCCATCCAGTAATAACAAATAGCACCAGTAAGGTGGCACATATTGTTACATCTGCTCTTCATGCGATTCTCTGGGTGCTTCTATATTTTTCTGTATGACAAATTCCAGTGGCTGCTGTATGTTCAGAAAATGAATGCCTGTCCAGTACACAGCCCTGAAAATGTATGCTGGGTGTGAGCCATGCAAGAAGAGAAAGCTGTACTCCCTAATTTTCCAGCTAACTAAAATGACACACTTAACTCTCAGTTAGAGGACATAATCAATCAATATTGAAAACTTTATTATTATTAATTTAGTTTTAGTGGCTATTTTATAATAACCTATACGGTAGAGTAGAGTATTTTCCTTTCTCTACCCTCTGTTCTGTCATTTACTGCGATGTTTCCTGTCTTTTCTGTAATTCTAAAGTTAAAAAACTATAATTTTTGTGAAAATGAATGCATTAAAGCAACCCTGTTAGGGTATTAAAACAAAGCTGTAAGGTTCTTGTTAAAGAAAAGGTAGTGTACTCACCTCTCTGGCTGCTAAGCTGTGGGATCTAAAAATAATGGCATCAAAAAGTAAGCAAATTAGGTAGTCCACTGTTCAGGTTTGCATTAATTGTTAATCAATCCCAGCATGGATGCGTTATTGCCTGGTTTTGAGGGAGCATTGGCTAGGTTATTTAGGTGTTGAGCACTTAGATTTTTCATAATTACATGTATTCTAAGGGAAAATGTAATGCAATATTATAAATGATCACCTCAAAAGTAATGTATTATCTGTTTTACAGAAAGCGGAGATTGCTGTGGCTCCTTTGACTATCACCCTGGTGCGAGAGGAGGTCATTGATTTCTCTAAACCTTTCATGAGCTTAGGAATTTCCATTATGATAAAAAAGCCACAAAAATCGAAACCAGGAGTCTTTTCATTTTTGGACCCATTGGCTTATGAAATTTGGATGTGCATTGTTTTTGCCTACATTGGCGTCAGTGTAGTTCTTTTCCTCGTAAGCCGATTTAGTCCTTATGAGTGGCATACGGAAGAACCGGAAGATGGGAAGGACGGACCCAGTGACCAACCTCCAAATGAGTTTGGAATTTTTAATAGTCTTTGGTTCTCCCTTGGAGCTTTCATGCAGCAAGGATGTGATATATCACCAAGGTTTGTATGCAAAACTTCCATGCAAAATGTCTAAATGCATGTTTAAACACTGGAAACATGTGAATCTGGAAACATTTTTAATAACCCCATTACATTTAAAGATGATGCATTCCAACAGTAAAACTCCGTATTTGGTGGGTTTTCTGTTGTTATTAAACACACTGGAATGTATGAAGAATCTTGCAAAACATTTCTGGCCTGAATCACAATTCAGCTTTAATATTTCCAGCAAATCTCAGGGCAGGAGCCCTGAAGACAGGTTAGAACCAGGGTTATTTTTTATGTGCAATTTTTTTGGCATTTAAAGGATAAGTGCATTTTTAAATAAAGTGCACCTATCCTTTGAAACCCTACTCTGATGTAACTTACCCACCCTCCCTCTCCCCACATGTATACTTTATTCGATCAGATGGCCATGGCTCTGCTGTTTGTTTATATCCAAATCCATAGGTCTTCAGTATCCTTGTCTTGTTTGCGCATTACAATGGGCATTTCTATGGGGTCACCTCCTGAGGCTGGAGTTTCTTGGGATACAGCCCTATAGAAATCTAAGGGCTGTTATATGCCTTTGTTCAAAAGTGCACTTATACTTAAACTACAAAATATCACTGTTGAGTAAAACTAGTGTTGAATGTGAACCAATGCATTCCACCATTTTAGGAACACAAACTTGTGCATACATGGAAAGGTCACATATGCACACATACAGGCATAGAAGCAGGTTTCGTTGGATTCAAACACTGTGGACAATGCCAGTTGACATGACAATACACATTTAGGGGTCTCTTTATAAAAACAATACAAAGCTATTTTTCAAAGGAAACTGCATTTACATTTGTTCTGGACAAATTAACCATCTGTGGTGAGAATGGGGCAAAATTGAATGTTCTTAATGCTACTTGCTCTTCTGTTTGAATGTTCTCCAAATATTATGGGCAGTAGTGAAGTGGGAAAATATCACAATTTGGCCACTAGATGGAGTTGATCATCATAAGAACTAAATACATCTTAGGGGGTTATTCACTTAGTTGTTGAAGGCAGCCAAGTGAATAACCAACTCAAAGTAAAGGGGGCCTAACCCTGTTCGGCTATTCACTTCAGCCGTTTACAGCTGAAAGCAGCTGTGCATTGGTTGCCCTCTGCTCTCTTCACTTCACTTTGGAGGAAGACATTTGCCTCAGCCACTCCAACAACTGGATCGGCTGAGGCGAGCGTTCGGCAGTTAATTCACTGCTTTTTGGCTCTTATTCTCAATGGCGGGCCGAGCAGCAGTGAGTGAATAAACAAATGGTGCCATGCAGCTTGATTATTCTGTTTGCTACCTCAGAGGTAGCAAACAGAATAAAAAAAAAAATGCAAACAAAACGGGGAAAAAAACACAGCATGGGGTCTCCCCAAAAGCCTGCCGACCCCCAACCCAAACTCCGGCTCCTGTTTGATATGTGACGGCAAAATTGTCAACAGATAGGCGGAGCTAGCGGTGACATCACCACTGGCTCTGCCCATTGTCATTTGGCCGGGACCTGTCAATAGCGATTTCACAGCTGAATGACAACAAATGGGTGGAGCCAGTGGTCATGTCACCGCTAGCTCTGCCTATCTTGACATTCAGCCGACACCTGTGAAATTGTTCATTTAGTTTGGGTCGGGTCGGCAGGCTTTTGGGGGGACCCTGCGCTGATTTTTTTTTCTTTTCTTGTATTTGTTTACGGGGGAGAATGGTCTGCTTCGGCAGAGCGTTCTCCCCGCTTCTGCTGTGTGTTCGGCTCAGCTGTGCTCTTCGGCTGAACCAAAGGCTTACAGCAGCCGAAGTGAGCCGAAGGATTAGCAGAAGGTTCAGCATAATCCTTCAGCTCGATGGTTAATGAGCAAAAGGTACAATGTAACAATTCCAGAAAATGCTGGGGGGATTAGCAGATAAATGCCACCATTGTACAGTAATAGCAATTTTATGTCCAGATATACAGTACATATATATATACACACAGGTGAAACTCGAATAATTAGAATATCGTGCAAAGTTCATTTATTTCACTAATGCAACTTAAAAGGTGAAACTAACATATGAGATAGACTCATTACATGCAAAACAAGAGAGTTCAAGCCGTGATTTGTCATAATTGTGATGATTATGGCTTACAGCTCATGAAAACCCCAAATCCACAACCTCAAAAAAGTAGATTATTACATGCAATCAATAAAACAAGGATTGTACATAGAACAATATCGGACCTCTGAAAAGTACAAGCATGCATATGTACTCAGTACTTGGTTTGGGCCCCTTTTGCAGCACTTACTGCAATTACTTTTGCACGATATTCTAATTATTCGAGTTTCACCTGTATATATATATTAAACATCTGTTTGGCTGGAGTCCCCATGTAAACCACATTGAAGTCTGGGAATAATGGTTGTCAAAATCTTTGTGCACACAACATAGAGATTTCATATTTCTCAAGTCATCCGTGATAATTTTTATGACATTGCCTTTTTGTTTGAATATTTTATTGCTACGGCTTTATATGTGCATAAGATAGTAATACTTAGGGGTTGATTTACTAACCTTTTAAACACACCACGAATGTGTATACACCTCTGTAGTGTGTTCCCTCCCAGCATGATCTATGGGAGGAATCGAAACACCTTTGTAGTGTGTACACACCCAGCAGGTGTGTTGTGCAAAGCCCTGCAATGAATTGCAAGGTAATGTGGTGTAAATTAGCTCTATGTTATGTTGCTTGCGTTGATGAATCCAGGAATGTAAATGCATGAGCTAACCATTTTTGTCTAAACTGTGAAGCAGCATTATATATGCATCATGTGCATGATTTTTCCATATATGGCATTAGTGGAAATATGCTTTTAGAGACTTTTTGCTTGATAAATACGTTTTGCTGTGTGAAAATCACACACACCTGGTGTGTATGTGTGTTTAGGTTAGTAAATCACCCCCTTAATGTCTTATAAATTAAACTGTAGAAATGTACAGCCATCTGAAGCTTTATCTCTTAGGAGGGCACAATAAATAAGTAAATAAACTAAATAATTTATCAAAGATGAGTAAAAGATTTGTCTACACAGAGAAAATGCCTGACAAATACCATGAGAAATATACAGAAAACAATTGCCAAGAGGCAGGCAAGCTGTAGGAGTTGTAGCTCTCCACATGGTTTGTAGGTTAAGCAGTCACATTGTAACTTCACAAGCCCCATGTATAGAATTCTCATCCCTCTATCATTAACAGTACAGGCTAGGATCTCCAGTCCACTGTCTTTCATGTGGTTCTGCAAAACCAGATTTAATCATTAGACAGCACTGCAGGTAATACCCAGAAGTACATCCCCTGGTTCTTTTAAAAACCAGTAGCCACACAATCTGATTGTACAGTCTCCCTTACCAACAACAACTACATAGTGCAAAGGCCTGCTTGATTTGATTAGATATAATTGATTTGATTGGCCCTGGCACTATGTCATTTTTGATAGCTCTATAGAAGGTTGTACAATCAGTTTGTTATATGTGCAGCGAGCTAAAGTGGAACTATACACACCTCCACTCCAGAAATGCAACATCATTGAGCTTCTTTTGCAACACTGACATCTTTTCCCCGACTTCCTCCAGGTTCAGAAGCCTACCTGTTAACAAATTGTTACTTTTAAAGTTTTTAAAGGAGAACTATGGGGTTCTATCTTTGTTTTATTAATGCATTCCTTAGGCTAAATAAGTAAATAATGTAATTTACTCTAATTAGCCAAAATGCACAGTAAGGATGTAAAACCTTATTTAAGGTGGTGGGCGGGGCTAAGCGCCGCAATGAGAAGACATCCCAGCGTATCTGACGGGATCCTCCCCACTGATGACTGACAGTGATTCTTGAGAGCTGCTGCGCGTCCACGAATATATGGACATGCGCAGCAGCTCTCTCCTTACCTGCATGTCCCCGTGTGCCAGCTCCTTCCCCCCTCTCTCTCTCTCTCTCTCCCTGCTGACACTGACATACCAAAATGATCGTGGATCGCTGATGACAGAGGGGAAGGAGCTCTCTCTTCAGCATTTACTACAAATGGGAAAGTCCATATATGGTAAATGATGTCACTGGAGATCCCTGCTGATCGGATCCGCTGATCAGTCGTGTCTTCTCATTGCGGCGCTTAGCCCCGTCCACCGCCTTACTGTGCATTTTGGCTAATTAGAGTAAATTACATTATTTACTTATTTAGCCTAAGGAATGCATTAATAAAAAAAAGATAGAACCCCATAGTTCTCCTTTAAGTACTTTAAGTCATGTTCAGGGCTGCACACAACTAAAGGAGGGATTCCCTGTTTTTCACAGCAAATAATGTGGATTCTAAAAATATGTTTGTGGGGACAAAGCTTGATTCTCTGTTGCAACTTTACAGATATGCACAACCTTAAAGGGCAAATTTGTCCTCCCCATACTACTGGAACTCTCTGTACATTCCTATAAATACAATTATAGGAAGCATGGGGATGCTGTACCTCTTGCCTTTTAGTGGACTGAGGGCAAGAGGTACAGCATCCCCATGCTTCCTATAATTCTCCTAACAGATTTTCAAAAGGAATATATGGAGAATGTACAGTACTTCAGTAAATTATACCAGAGCAGCTGAGAAGCCAAGCTTGAACTGTAGTAGCTGGAGAACTGTGAAGATCTGTGAGGTTCTGCTTTAAATATACATATATCTTGCAATTGGTAGCTTATTAGTGCTGCCACCTTAAAGGATAAGTGCAATATTGCATTTTACTTTTTTTTTTTTTCTAACACTCCCCCCAACACTTAGATCATAGAATATATTTACCCAAAACATCACTTTTTCTGAGATGCCCTGACAAGTTGAGAGATAGATTTTCTGGTGAATTGATGCCACGACATATGGCCACAGGTCCAGACTGGGGTATATCTGAACACATCAAAGTGCTGGTAGAGGGTAGGGGGTAAAGAAGGATATGTCTATTAGTGCTCTTTTTTTATAACTGTCAGAAAACATGGAAGCACATAATACTAGAATAGACCTTAAAACCACTCTGGGAGGAATTAATAAAAAGTATATGAGACAAACTTTATCTCAACTGAAGTGCAGCCAATCAGCTTTTGCATTTTCATTTTCTAAGCTCTTTGGAAAAAATAAAATATATAAGCTGATTGGTTGTTATGTGAAACCCCACCAGTTAAGATAAAATTTGTCTCAGACACTTTTTAATTCTCCCCTCTATCTTTGTGCCCCCTTTCCCTCCGACTCATACCTTTACAGTGCTTCACTACTGCTCTATTCCTCTGCGATAGCTGATAGTGCTTGCAGATATGGGGGAACACGTGACCTTCTCTTAAAGGAGAACTATGAGGTGAGTGTTTTTCACTCACCTCATAGTTCCAGCTGACCTGTGACAATGAGACTGTCACAGGTCGGCTCAGTAGATCGGGAGGTGAGCGAACACATATCAGCGTTCGCTCACCTCTCGATCCTGTCACGGCTCTCTGCCGTGACAGGGGAGGGGCTGAATTCCCCCCTCCACGCTCCGATCTGCCAGCGCTGACTGGCGAAACGGACGGAGGAGGGGGCGGGTACAGCTGGCTCCGCCTCTAGATAGGCAGAGCCAGCTGTTAGTCACGCAGTTGGGCGGATCCAGACATAATTGTTGGGATCCGCTTCAGCTGCTGCTCGCGGTATACTGCGGTGTCTCAGTATACCGCGAGCTGCAGCTCGCGGTATACTGAGCCTAGGGTGATGGGAGGACGCTAGTTTGAGTCCTCCCGTTACCCTAAGGAGAACTAGGGGGGAAAGCCTTAATCCCATAGTTCTCCTTTAAGATACAGTGGTCAGACCTAAGAAGCTAGTCGCCAGGCCTGAACATTTTTCTCCAGCTACACAGGGTTAGTACTCCTGGTTTTAACAAACATGTAGTGGGAAGTCTGGCCTGTCAAGGTGACAAAGTCTGTTAAGACACAAAATCAGGAAATAAAAATGTCCTTCGTGACATTTTACTTCTAACTTTAGAATAGGTGCTCTTTAATTTTAAACCATTTTTGGGTCATGTTGACATTAGTTTACTCTGCACCACCATGTGTCTTTGTTGTATGTAATGAAATGTGAATGCTTAAAAACAAGACAGCTGAAATCCTGTACTGACACATTCATGTTTAGATCTCTCTCAGGTCGCATTGTTGGAGGCGTATGGTGGTTCTTTACCCTCATTATTATCTCATCATACACGGCTAATTTGGCTGCCTTCTTAACGGTTGAAAGAATGGTTTCACCAATAGAAAGTGCTGAAGACCTTGCCAAACAAACAGAAATTGCATATGGAACACTCGATGCTGGGTCAACAAAAGAATTTTTCAAAGTAGGTGAATGTGCAAATAACAGTGTTTTTTTATCAGTTTTATTATTTGAGTAACAGATATCAGCTTTAATTAATGTAACTAATTTGTGAAGCTGATATATTTGTCTACTTCATAATGCTAATTTTGCCTATCAGTGGTCAGCCAACAAGAGCAGTATGAAGTCCTTTTGGGTTGATGGGTTAGAGTAATTAAATGGTAAGTTCAGTTAATGTCATGATTGTAGTATGTAAACAACTCACAGCTATGTGCCCCTTTTATAAATGATGTTGTACCCTTAGGAGTCTATAAAAAAATCCAAAATCCATAGGGATGGAAGAGCAAACCACAGTGTCACAAAAGTAATGAATCCAAAACTTTCAAAACCTATTTTACAATACTCTGCTGACCTTTAGCAGAGCCATAAGACATACATGCTATATCATTCACCATCTAGTACAGGTGCTTCCTGTCATTGACTCTTGGGATCTTTGAATTGGTTTAGACTTTTTGAACTAAGTAGACAGTAGTGAATGAAAAAATATGAGGTGCTTTATATGACTCTCTCTATATATATTTATAATCTCTATAACCAAATACTGTATTGTGTTCAGCCCTGCAAGACTTTAATTGGACTTGCATACTCTAATATTTTCAAAAATATTACCTGCTTAAAAAGATATTCTAGGTTGCAAGATAACTTCCCTGTTTCAAAATAAGTGCCTCTAACTACCTCAATTGCTTGTATCAAGATGGCTATAATAGTGTAAACCAATGATGGTGAAGTTTGTTTACACTAACCTAACATTTTAGTAGAACTTCTGTGTGCAGTTTATTCACATAACAGATGTAAAATTTGATCTTGTACTTTTGTCATCTGCTGGTCTTTAACTAGCATTGCAACTCAGATCTCTGCTGTGCACAGCTGCCCTGATCAGAAAAGCTTAAGCAGACTGCTGGACATTCAGCCTGTGATTAACCAACAGATTAGTTTGATTAGATTAGGTCTGTCTGATGCCCTGGATTACTCCTCCCATGCCCTAGATTACTGTTCTGATTTGATGTGATTGGCCTGTTATCTCTGCTATTGTGTGTCATTGCTCTGTCGTATTTGTCTGGAACCTGGACTCTGTTTAGGATCAGTTTGTCTACACCTGATATGAACATCAGCCTTCTGACTCTGGTGCTATCTGCTGCTGGTTCTGATCATTTATCTGAAGTCTTAAACTGCTCTAGCAGCTGTCCCACCTGCTGGTTTTGTTGCCACCCTGGTGACAGAGTGAGTCCACTGAACTTTGTCTGACAACAGAAGATACATTCTTGACTAAAAATGAGCATATGTACAGATCAAAATGGACTGTCATAGACAGAATACAAAGGACAGAAAGAGTAAAAAGAGAGTGTATTGCTATTAACAGGAGAGGTATTACTTACAACTGATCTCTGGGAAAAAATTCACCAAAATGAAAACAAAAAAACCTTGAAAAACTATTTTACACTCATCTAATTCCATGTCCCTAACCGGCTCCACTTCCGAGAATAATTACCAGTTTATCTAATGCTGCAGTAGACCAGTCACCTCTTCTTGATGTCATCACACTGATGCAGTCTTATGTATCCTGAGAGGACCCTGCTTATGAACAGCCAATAATAAGTGGCCTTGTCACCAAGTCAAAAATGCGGACACCTGAAGAAGGACTCCCTTGTCCTCTGCAGGGAAGAATAAAACTCGGGACTCAGCGTGTTGCATGACCACAAATTAAGATAATTTTGGGGGGTGGAGGGGAAGGGTTAAACTCAGGAGTTTAGCTTTAAGGTCTTATTTTTGTTTTATACCACCTAGTTATGTTATTTAGATTATTAATCTCAGTAATACACAGTCAACTATGTATCTATGTTTGTCAACATGTATATAAGCTTTACTTGCTATTTAAAGTACTAAATCACTGTCTGGAGCCTGATTTAACATGGCATAGAATACACAAGAGGTACAGTTCATAAATATACTTTCATGAAATTGGTGCCTCTGTGATTTGATTGATGGTGTTTGCTGCTTACGTGAGATAGCTGAGTTCCTGGCAGCTGAACACAGCAAGTGTATTCTGGTATAGCAGCAGTGTTTTGGTATCCATACATTTAACAAATTTATGAAAGAGCTTTAGTTTACTTTGCCCCAGGCGAACATGTATTATGTTTGTCATTTGCATCGCACTTATTGATCTGGGCACATGAGGTAAAGGGTGTCTCTATGTATAGATCATTACCTCTTATTCCTTGGGGAGCTTAAAGAAGCAAAAAATAATTACAAGAACATCATATGAGAAATCCAGTATAACAGTTGCTGGCATTGATGGAATTGTTATGTATGAGATGCCCAGTGGGAATTGTTTCCTCTATTAATGAGCCTTAGTCCCAGTAATACAAGAAAATGTTAAGCCCAACTGCAGCCAAAACTTGGTGAAGGTAGACATAGACACAGCATAGTTCTCCCTGATAACCAGGATGGACAGAAACAACCATTTATTCTGTGTGTTTGGTTTAGGAGATGAGCAAATTTGCTGATAAGCACACCTTCCAGTTTAGTAATCTCTACTGCTTTGAAATTAGATGTTTTCATGGACTAGATGGACTGCATGTCCTTTGCATAGGAGTTATTCTTTAGGGAAGAAAAAAGTAATAAAGCAATACTATATATTAAAATGTTTAAAAAGTTACTATAAATATACTGTATATCATAGCTATAAATATACATATTATAAATATATAATATAATACAAATATATATATAAAGAGAAAGCATGAAGGTCACCTTACAAAATATGTATGCATATATTAAGAAATGTAAACCCAGTCACATAATATTTAGCATGTTAATATAATTTTAAAAGCTGTTTTTAATCATTTTAACTCTGCGAATTTCATTAAAATTCCCTGCAATCCTGCCATAAAGATCTATGTTCAGACAGGCACTTCCTGTTATGGGGTAACAGCCGTATCCCAGTGCACTGTTACCCTGTCAGATGTGCACCTGCTAGAGCGTACAAGTGACCATGCATACACAGAGGCTTGATATACTGCTGTCAGTGTTAGGAAGCCAGTCCAGAACAATGATGTGCAGCTGATGCTTGGGGTAGGTGAATGCAGGCAATAAGTGGCTGAAAGGAGACCGAGGAGACCAGCAGCACTGATGCTGAATACAGTTTTTATGGGAAAAAATATATGGCAGTTGTTGATACACAGTGCCTTCACCAACAAAATGTTGTCCAGTTATGGTGTAGTGCTATTTAAATTATAAAGTGAGAAAGAGAAATAAAGCCATACCCTGTTTTTGGGTTTAGTCCTCCTTTGGGAACAAAGGAGTACATTTACTAATGTGCTCCTGTGACTCAAAGTCAGCATCTAGCAGGCCACTGTCCACTATTTGGTTAAAGTGCAGAGCCGCACTGCAGCCAGGAAAGATCTCGAAAATATCGTTGGGATTCACTCCGCTGCCTGATTGACAGCTGTTTCTTTTCTCTAGAGTCAGAGCCAGCTGTGCCCGTCCCTTTCCCTGTTTGTCCCTCCAATGAGTGCTAGAGGAACAGAGTATGCAGGGAGAAGACAATGATCTGAGTGATCATCGGATCGAGAACATTCAGCTGTCAATCTATAGAGGCGGCATGTGACAGATGAAGTGTCACATGCCGTCTCTAAGTATTGGGAAGAGTACATTTTCCTCTCCTAATACTTCTCCTTTAATATGGCACCACACAATGTCTGCTAAGCTTCCCTTAGTATCATACTTTTGTTCCCAGTAATTGAACTTCAGTTCAGGTCTGTTGTAAAATAAAACTTAATGCACCGTGCTGTTTAGTTAAAAGGGATCTGGGAAAACTACATACAGTCCAACACTAGAAGGTATACGCAAGATAATCAAAGAGCGGAAATCCATCATAAAAGAGGAGGAAACTCTGAAAGAAATCTTCCAGCAACCCCCAATTTTGGCCTTTAGTCAATTACCGAACCTAAGGCATGAGCTAATCGGCAGAAAACTTTGTTGTGACAAGGACGCAAATTGCAACAAGGACACAAACCTTGCAATAATAAATGCTACAAACTGTGCAGCCACTCCAATCCATCAAAAAGTGTTGCACACACAAAAAGAAACTTCAATACTACAGGATCATATGGCTGCACCTTCAGTAATTTGGTATATCTCAATCATTGAAACACATACAACCAAGAATGTTACCGTGGTGAATCAAGACAAAAATATAAAAAATAAATAAATAAAATATTCCTGGCCACCTCTGCTGTATCTTCCAAGCACAGCACTCGTTAAACCTGTGCACGTTGCTCTGGATGCATTGAGAAACTGTCCCCTTTTGTTTTGGGTATTTCTACTCTTTTAATGGATTATTGTTACCTTAATGCTGGGTAAAGCAACCTTAGCCAACTGTTGTGGAACTACATAAGGCATTGCAAGACACCCACAGGCATGACTCCCAGAGGCAGATGCACGATGGGGTTTTACCACAGCTAGGGGGCCGAGATTGCTTACCCCTGCCTTAGCGGATACAGGGTAGTTTATATTAGTTTTGACCTACTGGCTCCACACTTGCTCAGTTATGTAATTTTTATTTAAAACTGCTGCATAGTTACAAATGTCAATGACCTTCAAATTACCTGTATGCCAAATCTATCAGAAAATATATTGCATTCTTTCTTGCCAAATTGTTTGTAATGTTTCTCTTGTTTGAATTTTTTGAATGTGTTTTACTATTACTGATTAATTTCTAAACATACAGTAAGTAAAAAGAGAATCTGCTTTGACAGAGGTCGAAAATTGCAGTTTATGAAAAGATGTGGACCTATATGAAATCTGCTGAACCATCAGTATTTACCAAGACGACAGCAGAAGGAGTCGCCCGTGTACGGAAATCTAAAGGAAAATTTGCTTTTCTACTGGAATCGACTATGAACGAATACATCGAGCAGAGAAAACCTTGCGATACAATGAAAGTTGGAGGAAATCTGGATTCTAAAGGATATGGAGTGGCAACACCTAAGCATTCTCTATTAAGGTGGGTGGAATAGTATAACAATATAATATGTGTTGTTATAGTATTCCACCTTCCCTGATGTTCCTAACGTAGTTCTTTGTGTTGTACTGTGTGTGAACATAGTATGTTTCTTAACTTTCCATCTCAGTGTCTGTGCACACATTTAGTCATTTCAACATATTTAGAGCTTCATCATTTTAGGATCATGCACCAAGCAGAGCAGTGTAATACTGAGTCACCATTACATATATTAGAATTGTATCAGCATAAGATGCAGAATAAACAAAAAATAAATTGCAGCAGCTATTGATATTTCTTTTACAGGGTAAAAGCTAAAAACATAGCATAATGGTTGAAATACTGTAGATGTGGGCCTCTCCTCCTTAACCCTTTTGTGGCCAGAGGTCTTGAAGCCTCTGGCTTAAAGGATAAAAATCTGTAATAGCGGAGTCGCCAATCGGCATTCCAAGGATCAGTCCTTCAAGGTCTGCAGGGGGTGATGATCCCAAAGCTGTGCTGGCTTTTAGGGATGTAAACAAGCTGCCAAAGCACTGCGAAGAGGTTGTCTGCCTAAAGCGTTCTAGACTCCCCATCTTCTGGAACCAGCTGCCTGAAAAAATATCTAAAACTGAACTTCAAACACCCAGTCTTGTGCAGAAGAATCTGAACATATAGGGACATCTGCACATGACTGAATATTAAAGAGAAGTTGATTTAACTTCATTGTAGTTATTTACCCCTGCAGGCCTATTCAGTGTAGAGATGTGAACTTGTGTTCACTTTAAAAATAACTTCCTCGAAGAGTAGCATAGAGGCTGCCATTGCTGACTTCTCCATTGGAAAATGCTGGCAAAGATTGCAACCTTTGTTTTAAAAATATTTGGAAAAGCCACAAGGGCCTTTTCATGCCTCTGATTTGCAGTAGAATACCCATATTGCTCTGAATAAGCCATTTGCAAAGCTTTTGGTATCTGTTGAAAACAGTGCATCTTGTTCCAAATTTGACTAAATAACCTGTAAGTATTATAGAAATTGTAAATAGCTTTGTGTAAGATACAGAAATGGAATGATATTCCCATTCTTTTATTCAGTCATCCCTATAAATTAAATTTTTGTCAGCATCCATTTCAGGATAGATAAATAATTGACTAAGCAATTAACTCATTAGGCAGTTGGCAAACTAGAATTATGACCCTCGTATTGGGGATAACATTTTTGCTTTCTTAATATTGTGAATAATGAGGTCAGATGTTACGCTGTATTTGCTGGTGCATGGTCTTTTGTGTTGCATGCCTCTGCTCTCATAGTTCCAGGGTATGTAAACTGTTATGTCAAAAAATCCTTTTCTTTTATTAAAATCTCCTGTCCACCTTATTTTTTATTTTGTATTTCCCTTTTGCTATTGCGCTGTGACACTGTGTGTGGTTATGGCTTTTATCCCTGCTGAATAACCCTCTCATAATTACTTGTCACAACACTGCCTATGAACACATTATTATTCATCAACTTAGCTTTCCGTTCAGCAAATGTAAATTCAATACACCAGAACTAAAACAGAATTTTCTGCCACTACGAATTTGTATTTTTACACAGTATTAGCTTTTTTTTCTTTTTATGAGCTCATGAACCTAAAATAATAACAATAGCTGAAGCTGATAAAACTGATCTTTTAAAATTACAAGGCAAATAATATGGATGATCTTTCTAGTAAACACCTAAAACTTTTTCCTTGTGAAGATATATTTTATATATTTGTATGACCAGATATGTGTGGTCAGAACTTTACATTAGCTAGAAGATAACTCAAAGATCAGTTCATTTGACTAGTGTGATCAGCATGCTTAGTTAAACCATGCTCTGGCCCGCTTGAAAGAGATGGTCTCGGGCATGGTTCAGTTGGATTTGGGCACGGTACGCATCTGTGAGATCGATTACTGTGTCTAATCTTGGCACGTGAATGCTGGAGCAGATTAGATCCATTTATTCCCACTTATCTAGTAAGGGTAAAGAGGTAAGCACAGTCAGGAATGGCATGATGTGAGAGCAGGCCAGTGGGGGAATGGAGAAGGGCAGCAGTCATGCTCAGACACAGTACAAGGCAACCATGCCTAGTGTGAGTACCCCTTTACTAATGTGTTCTGAGTCCAGCAACCTGTTCTTTTAAGTAGTCCTGCACTGAGCAGTATCTGGAAGCAAGCAAAGAAAACATAACACTGCTTAAGATACAAAACAATAGGTGTAACCAGCAGTGTTTTGTAAAGGACTTTTCACAAATGCCTAAAGTGCATGTATTATCAACATTTTTAAATCCATTTTTGATGGAGTAGGGAAGGATTAGAACCCCTGTTGGGTTATTGCTGTTTGTATTCCTTCTTGGAAGATTCACCCACAACATTTGTCATGGAAACCATTGTCTCCATGACAGAAAGTGATGGGGCATCCAAAATGTTAGGGTCGTCACAACGAATAAGAGATCACGTTAAATCTTCTAAAGGGGCACTTGTTTTCCGGTGTCAGCTGCCTAAAGGGAATTTGTCCTGTTGCTTCTCCAGGACAGGAAGTGAATTCGAAAACAGCACACAAACAGGAAATAATAAACTGACCGGTTTCATTCCTTCCCTATGCCATCCAAAACAATAAAAAAGAAATGGCTATACATACACTTTAATGACGGATTGGGAACACAAAGACCTTCACCACACATCTACACATGCACTCTTTCAAAAACTTAGCTTGAGCTTTGCATACGTCTAAAACAGAAAGCCCCTTAGAAACATCTCATCATTCTAAGTGATTTAATTACAACATAAAAGGTAACCTAAAAGAAAGTTGGTTTCATAACAAATTGTATACTTTTAAGTAGGGATGCACCAGTGCAGATACCGAGTTTTTGGGTGAGTACTCGTACTCACCCAAATGCTCCGATACTTACCTCCGATAAATCTCCCTCGGACCGGCAGTGCCAAGGGAGCATGGAGCCGGCTTCCTTTCCAATCAGGAAGCCGGGCGGTGGGTTATGACCCCCCTCCCGGCTTCCTGATTGGCTAGGAAGCCAACTTCACGTGTTGCTAAGCAGCCTGGCTTCTTAATCAATCAGGAAGCCGGGCGGCACGTAATGACCGGCCTCCCGGATTCCTAAGTGGTCAGGAAGCCAGGCTGCCTAGTAACAAGTGAAGCCAGCTTCCTAGCCAATCAGGAGGCCGAGAGGCGGGTCATGACATGCCGCACGGCTTCCTTATTGGCTAGGAAGCCGGCTTCACTTGTTGCTAGGCAGTCTGGATTCCTGACCAATCAGGAAGCTGGACGGCACCTCTTGACTCGGCCCCGGCTTCTTGATTGGTCAGGAAGCCAGGCAGCATCTAAAGCCGGTGTTCTTTTGCTAGAACGTTTTCTTCACAGGTAAACAGGACGCCAGGTGATAGGTTATGATCCACCGCCCGACTTCCTGATAATCAAGGCACAATCGGGGCACATTGGGGACTTCCTGATAATCGGGGCAATATCGGCGAGTACCGAAAAAAAATATTGGTACTCGTACCGGTATCAGTGCATCCCTACCTTGAAGTCCCCCTTACTCACCTCCTATCCAGTTGTGGGAGTTGACATGTTTTGGCTGTGACTCTCCAGACCACATAACACCAGCTCTCCAGGACACCCATATAGGTGCAATGAACAGATAGGAGTAGAGAGGCTGCTGACACCTATTTAGCACCATATTTACTCTGTATGTGATTTCCTGAAAGAGAAAAAGGAAAGCTTGTGTTCTGTGATCACATTAGTGATTACAATAGAAATAAATTAGGGGGCCAAAGCTGATGTGAACTGCAGGAAGCCCAATTGAAGCCTCATATCTTTTTATCTCTTTACAGTCCTGTACCCCACAATGTATATTTGTGACTGATTTCTCCTTGGCAATACCTTAAAATTATGTTACCTGTCTTCCCACTACACTGCTCTTGGCAAGTAACAGCCATGCCCCCTTAGCACAAATACCCATACACAGATCTATTACAAAGGAAAAGAGGGTGTGTGTTTGGCTTGTCTGTTACAGAGGGCAAATTACTGTGAGAACTGGGTCTACATTTGGTGCCTATTGGACAGTCATAATTAAACACCCTGCTCAACTTCTCTAACTGTAAATGGATGTTGATACTACAATGTTTGTTTGACTGTATATCAATTTCTGTGACTTGAATTGGGCTTTAAAGTGAACCTGCGGCCAGGCTATGAATATTCAAATATTTATACATTCTTAATAAAAAAATTAACTTTTAACTGCAGGCACAGTAGATAAGTTCATCCTCAAACTTCACAACAGAGGCACTATAATTAAAGCTCACCTCCCTTTGCTTTTTCTGGCAGCAGAAAGTTAGCAGCTTGCCAGCTTTCTGATAAAAAACAATTATCAGGTGCCGCTAAACTTTAAAGTCTCTGTTGTTACTACTGTTGTGACATTTGAGGATGAATTACTTTACAGTACCTGCTGATACAGAGGTCAATGATGACTTGTTTTAAAGCTCATGTACTGCTTGCTAGGACTATGTAAATACTTTGTCTATAGCCTGGCCCCAGGTTCACTGTCTGTATGCTTATATTTACAGCTTCACATTTGTGGAAGTGGACACATAGGCAGGGAAGGGAGTTGCTGACTGCCTGGGGTTGATTCTGCCATTCACTTACAATATGCATACTGGCTGGGAAGTTTCAAGATAAGTGTAGACATGACATGGAGAGGTGACTATCATCTACTAGCTGATGGTTGCCCGAATACGGTTTGGCTAAGATCCTGAATGCAAAAAAGAGATGTTTTGGAGGAAGGTATCATTTTTATAACAGTGAGTATATACTGTATCTAGAAACGCATGGAAAATGCAAAGGGACTTGCAAAGGTACATGTTGGCAATCCCTTTTAATTCCTGTTGTCCTCCAAATTTTCTACATGAGAATATTAGCAGAGATAAAAAGGCAGACAAGTGTCTCTTGCTGGGAGTTGTGAAGCCAGTCTCTAGACCCTTCCTTCGATCACATGCCACCTTCCCCCTAAATATGCTCCCCTAGCTTGATTTTACCTAAACACCCACTTGCAATGACTACTACATGCCATGGCAGGATGAAGGTAAATTATATCTCCATCTCCATGACATGAAGGTGAGTGTTATTACCACTAACATGGCATGAAGGTGAGTGATATTAACACACAATATATCTTTGTGTCTACTTAGTTTTGATACTAACTGGCATTTAGTACTTACTTTTACTATAGCCAATGGTGGTGTAGCTTTCTAGGGGCATTTCAAAGTATCCAAAAAAACTGTTTGCCCTAAATAGACGCTCATGGGGGAGAGGGGAGAGTAACCTATTGCAGGTATGAAGTGTAAGCAGCCTCCCAAACCTTTTGATCTCAACATAAAAAGTTCTGACACTTCCGTGTAGTGTTGGCTCTTGGTTCTTAGCACCCACCTTGGCCCTCACTATAATGTGCAGCCTCACTGGCCAATAGGCAGTAAGAGGTGTGCAACTTACTAACAGGGAGTGTGAAAACGTTTTGCCTGTGAGAATGGTCTCAGGTTTGGTCATGACAGGAAGGATTTGGAGCCTAATGCAGGTATGTACAGGTACTTCTAGGTGGCTACACTTCATACCTATAGCAGTTTGCCCTGCTCCCCCTTCCCCAATCACAGAGTTTCTAACATAAAAAATGCATTTATTTGTGTATGCACATACCTATAATGACTATTTAAAGTGTATTTACAGCCAAACTTATTTTAGTTTTGGATAGAGTGGTGAACGGTTAGAACCACTGTCAATTCTTTGTATTGCTGTCTGTTTCCCTGTTAGGAAGATTCTCTGGTTCTGTTTGTCCTACTGACCATTGTCAAAGGGACTGAAAATTTTGGAAACAT
>NW_017306907.1:340501-350501 GCF_000935625.1 Nanorana parkeri | reverse complement strand
AAAGCTTCTTGAAACCTGATTATGGCTACAGATTTTATTTCTCACTAATAAAAAAAGTTAGTTTTATTATGTCAGCCCTTAAAATGCTCTTTTGTTTATAAAGTCTTTGAAAAGGATTTATCTTGTAAAAGTTAAACTTTACTTTTGATTAAGTTTTTTTGGGGTTTTTTTTACAGTATTTGAACATGTACTAAATTATAACATGTATACAGATATTTTTACACATATTTTATAGTGCAAAGAACATCCCAAAAAATAATTTAAGTTTTAAAAAATAACTATTTGTTATTCCAAGTAAAAAATTATTTTTAAGTTGCTACTATTATTCATAGGTTTGCAATCATACATGTTTAAATGTTTGAAGGTCATATTGACATTTTTACCCATTATAGTGTACGCTTTATATAGTGTTTGCTTGCAAATGTTTTGTGACCTAAAATCACATTTAGTATAACGTTAAACAAAGCCAAATTGGATAAATTATGTGAAATGTCAAAATGTTATATGCAGTCTATTGCTATAAAATCAAGATATTCTTGATTTCTATCAACCCATATTTATTCAGAATACTAGAATAATTTGAATTGTACAGAAACAGAGGTAACAATTTTTTTTACTGTTGGCGAATGACTGGTTACATCCTAAAGTATTGGTAACACAAGATAGTTTTTATATAGCCCTATATTTCCCTGTGTAATGATAATGTAAATACATATTTAAGATTTTATATAATTTATATATTTTAAATACATACATTATAAAAAGAAAGAAGTTAGGTTTTCACCTTTTCTTCAAATATGTTTGTTCAGTTGAAGTTTTTCCTGTGCCAATTATAGTAATTTTATTTTTTTTGTAGGACAAGACAAGTGCATTGAGTCTGAGCAACGTTGCTGGAGTTTTCTACATTCTGGTTGGAGGCCTGGGCTTGGCAATGCTGGTGGCCTTGATAGAATTCTGTTACAAGTCAAGGGCAGAGGCGAAACGAATGAAGGTGGCAAAGAGTGCACAGAATTTTAACCCATCTTCCTCGCAGAATACCCAGAATTTAGCCACATATAGAGAAGGTTACAACGTATATGGAACCGAGAGTGTTAAGATTTAGGGGTAGGACCTAGGGTCTACTACAGTGAGTGGGTGATGCCATGTGTAGTGCAGTGTTGTGCCCTGTCTGTCAAGTGGTTATGCTTGCTACTATCAAAGCTTTCAGTATTGAGATAATTCAGTGCTCACTGGTTCCGTACATTATTGGCTGCAGATGTACAGTGTATGTGGTTCATAGACATCTGCATTGAAATATGTTTCTACAAACTTTGTAATATGTATGCATATATATTTATATTATATTTTTTTAAAGAAGCAATCTTTCAAAATTTTAGTAGAACTTTCTAAAGCGTAAATAACTACAAATACTTAGCAGAAACTTAAAATTACTTGCTAATGCTAGCCAATGGCCTTGATCTCTTTATAAGAGGTAGCAGTTGTATGTATTTCAGATTTGAAGTGGAAGTCCCTGTACACCTAAATCTGGCAATATAGTGGAACTAGCCACATAAGGTGCATGTTATGTGATCTACCAAGTTTATTTTTAGCTTATTATAACGGTACATATCTTACTAGGAATACCACAGATAGCACATTTTTTTATTCAAAAGCCTATTTATTCACAAAAATGTGGATAATTGTATTAGAATACAAATTTCAATTTGTCCCCATCTGGATAATTAATTTTTTCTAATGTAAAGAACTGTTTTTGCATTTTTAATATATAGATTTTGCAATTATTGTTTCTATATTGTTCATTAAGGGACACAGGGTCCCTCAGAGTAACTCTAAGACAACTGGGTTATACTGACTCCTACAGGAAAATTGGACGGTGGTAACAAAATAAACTGTTGTTTTTTTCCAACCAAGCTTCTGCTTACTGCAGAGCCAAGAGCGCTCTGTTATACATTTTTTTCAGATTGGCCTGTACTCTGCATATCTATGGAGGTCATAACTGGACCTCGCCATGATGAAGATGTGGGATTGGCATGTAATGTGACTTTCGGGCACCGAGCTCAGCTTTGGGTGCTTTCCAGACACCTGGTATATCATGTTAGTTAGCTGCAGAGGTCTTTACATGACCATGCACATAGTACACCCACTGGTAGAATTCTGTCTTCTTAGGCAGTATGCCCACTTGAGGTGCAAATGCTGTCTAGAATATGATTTGTTCAACTGGGTCCTGCATTCACATTCTCCAGTTCTTTATTGTATGCTTGCCACAAGGCACTCTCTAGATCACCACTGTGCTACGTTTTTGGGGCTTGTCCCCTTTTTGGAGCCTAGCATGTGTTAACCTCCCCTGCTACAGACACTCTGTGGTAACAGGGCTGTGACTGTTTTCAGTATGTCACAGGTTCGCTGTTATTTTACTGTGCTGGCGCCTAGACTTGTTCAAACTTACAACTGCCCAGCACTTGCTTAGTAAAAATGTATCGTCAACACTCAGGCCTACGCCCAGTCTGCTCTAACTTGAGATTTTCAGGTGCATATGCTTTAAACTGCCTTGCACTACTCTGGCCTCATGCCCACTATTGTGTTGCAGCTGTCAGGGCACACATAATCATGTTGATTTCTGCCTCTTCTGTGTCTCCTGCTTGAAGTGCCTTACCACCACAGCACTCCCTGCAAGGACCTGACACAGTTCCTCCTTCCATTATATTGACGATCTAACCTCCCTTGTCCCCTGGGTTTTTTAGCTCTTTACATTAGCGCAGTATGTTGGATCATAAGCACACTGGAAGTGGACCTCTGGGCCCTTCCAATTCATGATCCACTAATAGCTGCAGGAAAGCTTCCAGTGTCCCGCCAAAGGGACCTGCCACCAACAGCCTGGACCATAGTCCAGAAATTCTCTGTGGTTATGTCTACTTTTATGCAAAAAAATCACTGCTTTCCCGACAGCTGCTTCTGTACATTCAGCTGCAGATGATAACGAGTTTACCCCTATCCTTTTTGCTTACTTTGCATCTAAGGAGGTTTAGTCTGCTGATACATCCTAAGTTTAAGAATACTGTCTCGATCCTTATTGTCACAGTGCACACATATCTAGAACTGGAGCAACCTGCATCTGCATTCCCTAAAGTTACCAGTCTGGGCTCTCTTAAAAGTCCCCAACCTGTTAAAACTTTCCCAGTGCACTCACTTTTGCAACCTCTTTTGTATTCTGACTGGTCTAATCAAGACAAACTATTTAGTCCTCCTGAACCTCCTATCTGAACATCTGAAACCTTATACCTCTGATCCTAAGAAGAATTTCTCACTTTTCTCCCGGTCCTCCAAGTCCAAGTCAAATCTTTAGACCTCCTAATCTCCCAAGCCTGCAAGTAAGTCTTTCTCTAGCCATAGCAGAGGATCCTCTGGTGACTCTATGGGATCAGTTCAACCTGATCTGATGCCTTTCCTTCTCTGAATGCCAGACATGGACCTACGGACGTTTAGATTCAACAACAAGTTGAACATTTGTCTCCAGGTCCAGAGATCCTCTAGCTATGGCAGTGGATGCTCTGGTAACTCCACAGGATCAGGCTAACCTGATCTGACGCTTGACCCCCTCTGAAGATCCAATACTCCTAGATATTTTCACCTTGCCTCCTCTGAAGCTCCTGCCTTGTCTGCTTCGCAGGAACAAGATAGAGGGCATTTCAGTAATACTTATCGCACCAAATTTACCCAGGTGGATGTGGTATTCGGACCTCAGCAGACCCCTGGCAGATTCTCTGTGAGCTCTCCCAGATTGCCCAGATCTGTTGTTTCACTGACCAGTTTTCCATGTTTGGTAGCATGGCTGTTGAAGCCCAGGTTTTAAAAGATAGCTCTGTCTGATTTCAGCATACCTATGCCACATGAAAGCTAGGAAATACACATCCGGCAAGGTCTACCATGTCACTTGCAAAGTGTAATTTGCATGGTGCGAGGCAAGGAAATTCCATCCTAGGAAATACCATGCTGCCTTTACCATGATACATTTTTCCAGTCAGGTCTGGATCATCCCTTGGCCTTGAGTACTATCAAAGGTTAAATCCCACCAGCAGTGATTCTTTTTCAAAGACTGCTTTCTTCTCATTCCTTGGTGAAAGCCTTTGCATAGAGTGTCACACATATTTCCACCTTTACACCCACCTATGATTCCTTGGTTCTGTCAGACAGAATTCCTCAGCTAAAAATGTCTGGACCCAGGGGAATGATCCCTGCACCTGGAGTTGTTTCTAGACCTCTGTCGCTGTTGGGGAATCCCAGACGTGGATCTCCTGGCATCCAGATTCAGCAGCAAACTAAGCAAGTTCATCCCAGAAAATACTGCATGGGTCGCATCCTGTCCTTTCTCCAGGTCTGGATCAACCTTTGGCCTTGAGTACTATCAAATCATAGTTCAAGGTCAAATCATAGCTCTAGCAATTCTTTTTCAAAGACTGCTTGCATCTTATTCCTTTTTGAAAGCCTTTGTACAGGGTGTTGATCACATAGTTCCACCTGTTGATCAACCTGTGACTCCATGGGATCTCAATCTGGTTCTCATTGCTCTTCAAAATGTCACTGACCAAATATGGGCATGTGGTCTTATAAGGCCAATGATGTCAACAGCATCCCACTCCTTTGTTCATGTGCAGCTGCAGGGCAGGGAGCGCCCTGGTCACACCTGATTGGGATGGCACTGGCAGCTTCCCTCTGGGTTTGGGTGAGCTAAGATTAAATCTAAACCTAAGATCATCTCTACTTCATACTAAGTGGAATTGATTTACTAAAGACAAATAGGCAGTTCACTTTATGATGGAATTTTCCCTAAGCTTAGTTAAAGCTTAGTTAGTTGCAAAGATTACCTAATGATGTGCAGATAACATTGTAAAAACAGTATTTCTACTTACACATGATTGGATGATAGAAGTCGGCAAGTAGTTCTGAAACATTATACCTCTGATCCTAAGAAGAATTTCTCACTTTTCTCCCAGTCCTCCAAGTCAAATCTTTAGACCTCCTAATCTCCCAAGCCTGCAAGTAAGTATTTCTCTCAATGAGGGGATGCCCTCACTTCCCTGTTAGCCTTTGTGGCCTTTGCGGCCATCTGGACCAAAAGCATCTCAGATGTATAGGTACAAAATGTGGTATTCACTTCATATTGTCAAGTCTGCCAATATCTCAGAAAAAGACTAGCAGACCTCCACGCTTCTCATGCGCAACTCCTTTCTCATTGCCATTGTCCCTGAAAAGCACAAGTTTCAAGGTATGTACTCAAACCTGTTTATAGTTCACAAAGTGAATGGATGTATTCACTAAATTCTGGATCTAAAGGTACTGCATACCTTCATTCAAGTGCAAAAATTCCGCAGGAAATTTAGCAGATCAGTCATTGCCTCCCTCCATCTGGAGGATTTTCTGGCTTAAGTGGACATCAAGGAGGCCAACATGCATATCCCCATTCTGGTGCATCAATGCTACCTGAGTTTTGCTGTAGGCAATCAAAATTACCAGTTTGTTGCTCTTCCCTTTGGTTTGTCCAGTGAACCTCGGGTCTTCACCAAGCTGCCAGAAAAAGACTAGCAGACCTCCACGCTTCTCTGGCGCAACTCCTTTCTCATTGCCATTGTCCCTGAAAAGCACAAGTTTCAAGGTATGTACTCAAACCTGTTTATAGTTCACAAAGTGAATGGAGGTATTCACTAAATTCTGAATTCTGGATTAGTTAGTTGCAAAGATTACCTAATGATGTGCAGATAACATTATAAAAACAGTATTCCTACTTACACATGATTGGATGATAGAAGTCAGCAAAGCTTCCCCTTATTTACTAGCCTAAGGGGAAATTCCCTTGCAAAGTGAGCCTCACTGACTCTCTGTTCATCATTACTAAGGGTCCCTGTAACGGACTACCTGCTTCTCATTCTACCATTTCTAGGTGGCTTAGGCAGCTCATCTTTCAAGCCTATAGGCTTAAGGACAAAGTTCAGCCTTTTTCTATTAAAATGCACTCCACTAGATCAGTAAGTGCCTCTTGGGCTCTTCAGCATTGGGCATCTATGCCTCAGATGTACAAGGCTACCACCTGGTCTTTTGTGCACACATTTGCTAAGTTTTATTAGGTGGATGTTCAAGACTCATCTGATCCCGGCTTTGGGCGTAAATCCTTCAGGCAGCTCTGTGAGTTTAATCTATCCTGCAGTGTTAACACCCATTGTTAACATACTATTTTTGTGGTCCTGCTAGCATTTTGTTTGCTGTGTTGCCCACCTACCAGTTAGCAAGCTTTTGAAAATCCTAGTTGTCTCAGAAGTTCTGTCACCCTGCGTCCCTTAATGAATAATAAAGAAATTCGTATTTTTGACTTACCCTAAGATCTTTTTCTTGAAGTTCATTAAGGGAAACAGGTCCCACTCCTCTGTCTCATAATCACTCCTACTACTAGAATTGCACAAAACCATAGGATGATGGGAGAGGGAGGGGTTATACTGGCAGTTCAACAGTTTTTTAGTCAAAAATAAATTTTTTGATTTTGTGTTATTTGTGTTATATTTACATGCATTTAATTTAAATGCATAGTACATTTTACTGTGTGTTTTTTTAGGAATTAAACAGAATTTTTATTTTTTCTGTTGGAATTTGGCTTTGGGAAGTTCGGAAATGGAATGTTTAGGCAAAATAACTACACAAATAGTCTCATTAGTACCTATCAGTTTGAAGCGACCAATAGTTTTAATAGGTATTTCTGAGTAGTTCAAGCCGTTTTGCATGCTATTGTTCAGATTCTAATTGAAATTCTTTCTTGCCAACTAGGATAAATTATGTCCACACAAGTCTCTCTAGATTGGTGTAAAACCTTCCTTTCTCCAAATATTCTCATTAGTGTCCTATCCATTTTTATAAGATAGTCCTGTTGTATAGGCAAGTCATAAAAAACCTGATATTCTGGGCAAGTATGATAAGTATGATAACCATTGAACCATTGCTTCATCCATGCTTTCTTAAATCTTTCTGGCATTAAATTGTGATTAGCAAGTCCATATAAATACATTACTTGCATATTTTATAACAAAGAATAGCTATTTGTTTCAGTACAAAGGAATTTAATATGTAATAGTGCTAAACACACCCATATATTTATATATATATATATACACAAATATATATACACACATATATATATATAATTGGGGATGCACTGAATTTCCGGCTGCCAAAACATTCCGCCCGAAAATTGCGCTTTTGGCAAAATGCCGAAAGTGCCATGATGGCCAAAAATGTGTCCGAAAATTCAGTGTATCCCTACCTTATCCCCGCTGGGCGCTGGTCTGTGTACTTTTCGATGCAGCGCCCAGTGGGGAGGAGAGAAGCTTTCAGGATGCTGAGCGGTCCGCGCGGTGATCGTTGCAGGAGGCCGAGCTCTCCTCCCAGCTTGGCCTCCTGGAGAGCGGTGTAAAGCGGTGACAGCTGCGATCTGTCGATGAGGGAGCAGAGCTCTGCCTCCTATGATAGATCACAGTGCTCTTCTCCACTCACAGCTCTCCATCCTGACATATGAGGTGGAGTGGGAGGAGAGCTTCACCTCCTCTGTCAGGATGGAGAGCAGTGAGTGGAGGAGAGTGCTGTGATCTGTCACAGGAGGCGAAGCCCTCCTCCCCCACTGCCCGCCCCCCTCCTGTGACAGCCGATTTCGAACGGAGAGTGGTATACAAACACTCACGATCAGCTGAGCATTGACTGTTTGTAAATAACTGGACATAGTGTGCTTAATATGTCCAGTTATGAATGAATAGGAAGTTATCTATATCACTTCCGATTCATTCATAATTGTGGACATAGTAAGTACACTATATCCACAAGTTATGAATGAACAGGAACACTCAGTATAGAGGATTCCTGTTCATTTATAACAGGGGCTGCAGAATAGGAGATCTGTTTAAACCCCTGATATCTTCCCAGAGCCCCCGACAGTAAAGTTAAAACAAAAAAAAATAGTTGAAAAAGAATGCAATTTTTTTTAACAGATTGGAAAAAAAGTCAGTTTCGGCCTGACAAATTTTTTATTTTCGGTTTCGGACTTAAAATTCCATTTTGGTGCAGCCCATATATATATATATATATATATATGGTATGCCAATTAATTCGCCGGATTTTTTTTTTTATATATATATATATATATATATATCCACGGCATAGTCAAGTTTAGAAATGTATATGAAAAAATACTACAACATGGTCAGACTTTTATATAGCTTAGTTTCCCTGCACTCAGTTCTGACTCAGACTTCATTATAAGAACAATCTTTAAATAAATATTCATATAAACTGAGGTCTTATTGACATATATTTGCAATTATATGAGGACGTCACCCTTCACAAGATGCCTCTGACACACTAAAGCACAACATTTGAAATATATGCAAATTATTAAAAGAAAGTATAACTTAAAGGATAATTGAACCTTAGAACAAAAAGTTTATATACTGCAGTTTATCAGTCCTTTGATGTGGCAGTTGCATTCGTTTTTTGTTTTTTTATAAGGCTAAGAACATTTTCAGCAAGTACAGAAAATACATGTTGCTTTTGCCAGAAGTGTGCTTGTCACTTCTGTGAGCTCAAAAGACAAAAAATGTATTCTTTCTTTCATAAACTATTAACCCCAGCAGTCACCATGTATAAAGATGAACAAAGGCAGACATGTTTGAAATCCAGCCTTGGTGAGAAGCATGACTCCATCCATCAATACAGTGGCGGAGTGAGTGTAGCCTTGTATGTACAGCAAATGTGTTATTCGTAACAAGTCTGAAAAAAGAAAACGAATGCAACCACTACATCTATGGACTGATACGTTGCAGTATATTTAATTTCTGTTTTTCGGTTTAGATACACCTTAAAGTGACACTAAACTCAGGAGTTAAACCTTAAAATTGCAATTAT
This sequence comes from Nanorana parkeri, assembly GCF_000935625.1. Lineage (NCBI taxonomy): Eukaryota > Metazoa > Chordata > Amphibia > Anura > Dicroglossidae > Nanorana > Nanorana parkeri. The sequence continues at coordinate 341,567 of NW_017306907.1, read as the reverse complement.
GTACCTTAGCTATCAACAAAAATGTATCTTATTTGTGTATCACTCGTCTGTAGATTCTCAAATCATCTCTGAATTGGTGTTGACACTGTCCTTCCTTCTGGAGGGTGGCTATTTTTGTTCCCCATGGTCCCTGTGTGTGTTGTAAATTAGCCACTGCTCCAAGCTCACTCCTGTAATAAACTACAATCTCAATACAGATTAGTAAACTGAACATGAGATCACAGGGGGCAAGTTTGTAGTGGTGGCTACTTTACAACACACCAGTGACCATGGGGAACAAAAGTAACATAGTAGGTAAGGTTGAATAAAGACAATGGTCCATCCAGTTTAACCTATATGTGTGTCTGTGATTGTGTGGCTCTAATATTGCCCATATTTTTGTATATGAAGTGAAATAAGAAACTCATCAAGACGTTTCTTAAATTTATCAATCTTCTCAACGGAAGCCACTGTCTGTGGAAGGGAATTCCACAATTTCATTACTCTCACAGTAAAAAAAAAAACTAGGAATTCTAAGATTGAACCCACCTTCCTCCAACCTCCTGTTTTGTCCCCGTGTTCTCAATACAGTTTTCGGATTAAACAGTTTCTTCCGAATATTGTGGTCCCCATTGATGATTTTGAAGACTGCAGTAAGGTCCCCTCCTAATCACCTCTTTTCTAAGGTGAATACGTTTAATTGCTGAAGGTGGTCCTCATAACTCAGGCCTTCTATCCCATTCATTAACATCGATCGTGTCAGAATAAAGAAAAAAAAGGATACAGCAGTGTTTCTCTCCTTGGCGGCCGGGAGCAGGAGACTCCCGGGGCGCCAGGGAGAGTTAGCTGTTTGGAGATCAGTGCCCCTGGTTAGCAGGTAACCAGGGACGCTGATCTCACTGCAAGTGGCCGGAGCCAGCCGTAAGATCACAGCTGGCTCCGCCCAGGGACGCTGATCTCACTGCAAGTGGCCGGAGCCAGCCGTAAGATCACAGCTGGCTCCGCCCAGGGACGCTGATCTCACTGCAAGTGGCCGGAGCCAGCCGTAAGATCACAGCTGGCTCCGCCCAGCTGTCAGAATCAGGCC